>NC_088874.1:27869146-27887393 GCF_032884065.1 Artemia franciscana
AGATAGATTATACTGAAAATGAACTTACATTCAATACATTATCTATTAAATTAGTGTTTAAATGTGTTTAATGCAATTAAACGCAAATACATTGAATCTAGCGTGGAAAATAGATAAAGTGCATTTTCAGGCCATAATTTTCTATTTTTTTCACAGGCCTTTCGCACTAATGTCTATTGATATTTGCTAGTTAATATTTTTCATCAGTCCAACTTTTTATAGCCCAACCAACAAAAAAATTTATTATTCTTTAGTTTTTATGACATATACCGTTTTTAGCACTTCAAATTGGATTTGAATCCAACAAAAGAATTCAGTCACAAGGCGCAAGAAAAATCCACAAAATTTAATACCTTAGTTGAAACCTGGGAAAATTTCGAAAGGTCCCAGCGTGGAATTTTCACGACACAGTAATCCAGGCTCGGTTCGAAGCAGGCGTCGTGACAGAGGTTACTGAGTTCTTCAACAGAGGCAAAGGAAGACCAAGGGACAGTTTGGCAGCTATGTAGGCTAAAGGATAGCCAGTGGCTTTGCTGGCGAGGGCAGACGATCTTGATAGACGAGCATTGACCTTAAAAAATAATAATTAAATATTTTTAAAGCTATAGCAAAAGGACCCAAATGTTTTTTTTTTTTGTTTTTTTTTTTAGAGAGATGTACGCTCAACATGGAGGACTTGATATAACTGAACCTCCAACTTATGCGGCAATACTTCTTATAGATGCTGAACAAACCGTAAACCCTTGCATCATTAATGCTTTCCTTGATATGTAGTTCCGCCTTCAAATCCCTCTGAAGACCCCTCTTTCGAAACCTAAGGAGGTCGTACTTTGAGATAGTGGAATTCCAGCCAGAAAAGGAGCCAATCAAAAACGCAGTTCCTCTGCCTGTTCAGTTTAACTATTATACCAACGAGCCCCAAAACACTGCCAATATAGCTGCATTTTAAACAGAATCAAGTTCATAAGCTGATGAAGGAAATTTCCCCCACAGATCATTCTCACCCGAAAAATTTCACTCCCTCCCCTGAAAATTCTCACCCAGAAATTTGCCGCATCACACGGAAAAGTGTCCTCCAGAAAATTCACGACATGTTAATTATTTACGTTGAGGGGTCTCTAATTTCATCAGCATGAAATATCTTAACAGGATACTGGGAGGGAGAGGCTTATACCTAAAACCTTCCTGAGAGCGTATTCAAGAAGTTTTTAAGGTTTCTTGGCGACTGGATGAACAATGTAGTAATGCAAAGTCGATTCATTCGACTTTATGAATTTAGATTTACATTTCTTGGATATTTATTTCTTGTATTGTTATTTTAATGACTTCTACTAGATGCAGAAGAAATAAGAGGGGTTAAAAATTTAGCAGTATAATTAAAAAAGCGCTATGTTACACGAAATGAACTTTGCTGGAGAAGAGAGCAACTAGGAATCATTTCAAGGTTTTCGGTAGCTAAAAGCCCGACATTGCGCTAGGCGGCCAGCGAGTTGGCAGTGACTAAAATTAACAGTAATAAACCCCTTTTGACGCCTATCTATCTCATGGGTACCATGAAAGAGTTATCACTCCTATCCCCATTGTTATTTGAGAAAGGGTCTCTTTTCTTTTTTTATTTTTTTTTTTAAGGTTTGTCTTTACATTGTCCGTGGACTTTTATCTGGTTTGTTTCTTATTCTTCGTCAGAAGACGTCTGAGCGGAGTTCTCGGTCAAAATATTGGTTTTCCTTTTTTTTTCACTGGCTTTAGATTACCTTGTTTCTTTTTATTGTTGTTGTTGTTTTTTATTGTCGAATATTTTCTCGCTTCAGTACTTCTGTTGCATATTGACGTGCTTAAGTAACAACAATTTTTTCCTGATTACACCCATATTTTATATTTTAAAAGACCTCTTATTTTCAATACTGCTAACAAAATTTCGGTTAAAATTCTGCTTTAGAGAAACAGTATTACCCTGCTTTACAACTAGGTTTCAAGGCATCCGTGTCTGAGGATTTGTTCACTTTCAAATGTTCATTATAACTTTTCTTGAAGCAAGTAACTACTTGCGGAGAATTCCCTGTTGTATGTATTCCAAACGAGCACCAATATGACAAGTACGTCTCATAAGATCCGTCGATATGAACTTCCAGAGCTACTACTGTGGTGCAAACGCGTAAAGCACTGACATACCTCAATTCAGACGCTCAAAAAACGCGCACGTCCAACACTCTTGTTTTGGTTGAGGGATAATGGTAACATGTTCAGTAGATAACGCTCTGATTGATCGATTTGAGATACGCTGAAGATGAATAATACGGTTATTTCGGGTATCAGCAAAGAGAGGAAACGCATATTCAATACCAGACCTAAATGCAAGATGTAAATTGCCGAAGGATGGACTGACTGACAAGTTTTTTGCATTGGAGGATAACTTTTAGCTTACGGAAGCAAGATAATCTCACTTTACTAGGGTGATGAGCCTACCTGAGATCTGACGACAATTTCACTCCTAGATGACGAAGAGTGACGACTCTCGTTGTTACCTCCTTGAAAGATAAACTCGGGGTGGCTTTTCATGGTTCTTACTTTGGAAACCAGCAGCTTGTTTAAAATCTTTAGTACATATGATTTTCGTTATGACTTTTGACATCTTTATTTTTTTTCCAAGTTTCTTCTTTCTAATTGTCCCCTATTTTTCTCCCCATTAAAACAAAGATACAGTGGAATCAACGTATTAGAGCAACTATATTGAAAAAATTTAAAATTGAAAATACACAGAAATTCTTTATTTAAAGAGAGACACTTCCTTTCCCACCTTTTTCACTAATTCTTAAATTGGTAACTAGGAGGAGGGGTCAAACAGTTATAATATATACGCAAATGTGCAATTCGAGGCAGGGAACTTTTAATTTTCTTTTTTCAAAATAACAGAAAAAACAAAGGAACTACATAATCAACAAAAATTCTCAGCAGAGTTTAAAACAAATTTACGCAACATAAGACGTCGAAAAGGGGGGAGGGCAATTCCCACCCTGGGCTTATACGAAAAAAAAGAATATATGTTTGTGAAACTCGGTTTCTAGAAGAAAAAATCACTCACCTCAATAATGTAGAATTCTTCGGATTCTGGGCTTAAAGCATATTGAATATTACATTCTCCAACGACACCTATATGGCGTATGACTTTAATAGCAGTTGTTCTCAGCATATTGTACTCCCTGTTGGATAAGGTTTGAGACGGTGCAACAACAATTGATTCGCCGGTATGAATACCCAGAGGATCAACATTCTCCATATTGCAAACCTAGAAATAAAAATAAAATAACAAAAGTTAAAAAAAAACATTTTTCTTCAAATACGTCAACTTAAAATTATTTCTACATCCTGCCATCTGATTTTGTTCTTTATTTTTAGAGCAATTAAAAAGAAATAATGCAGAAGTCATAATGCAAAAAGTCATCTTCTATGAGTTATTAAATTAATTTTTTTTTTAAAGTGAAAGTAAGGAGCAACATTCAGAATTAAAACGAACAGAAATCATTCTGGTGTAGGGGGTTACCCCCTCTTCATGTCCCTCGTTCATTACACATACGTCTTTTGTACTTAAAAAAAGTTTCTTTTTGCAAATCGACGACCTGTCAGTCATTCTTAAAACATTTGGACAAAAAAGTCAAACATTAATATAAAAAAAGGGCTCATGTTTAGTCCCCAGGCATTGATCTGGGGGGCTAAGCAAAAAAAAGAAAAAAAAACTGCACCCATGATCTTTCTCCTGGTGAAAAATGCAAAACTCCACTGTTTTGTAGATAGAAGCTTGAAACCTCTGCAGTAGGGTTCTCTGATACGCCGAACCTGATGCTATGACTCCCATTATGATTGATTGACCTTTTATGGATGTTTCTTCCCTTTTTCGAAAAAGGACATATTTTCTCAGGCTGGTAGTATTTGATGGGTAACATTAAGCATAATTAACTTTATATAATTGGAATCAGCACAACAAGATACCCAGGAACAGTTTTAGGGAAAACAGAGAGGGCAATTGCCCTGGGCGAAGAAATTTTAGGGGCAAAAATCTCAAATAAGTAGTCTAATGGTTATAATCTTTTTCAAATTTTTGAGATTTTATTTTTAGTAAAATAAAGGAGAGGTCGCAGTTAACAGCAAATATAAGCAGATCGAATCCGAAATTTACATTTTTCGCATATCTTCAACACCATTCCTTGAAATTAAAAGTATTTATTTAATTTTAATTAATTTTATTTAATTAATTTAATTAATTTAATTAATTTAATTAATTATTTAATTAATTTTATTAATTTTATAATAAAATTTAATTAATTTTATTTTTTTGTGATATTTTGTATTCAAATATTAATAAAGGAAAATTGTGTTAAGATTTAGCCTAAAAATTTGTGGGATACTAATCAAGACTTATCGAGATTTTTCCCCTGGCGCAAGAGAGGCCAGAGCCACCACTGGTTTCACCTCAGGGGTACAAGAAGAATTTGGTGAAGGTAAGCGTTGAACAGAAGTTTAGTGTGGATATGCACCTGCGTCGTGCAAGGAGAGAGTAATTGGACCTGGAACTATGTTTCAGATTAAAATCAACAGCCAGAGCACCCAACTGTGGTGATCTGTTATTGCACCAGGAAGAATTTTATTCCACTCATTGATCTAAATAAATTCTATTCGTGACAATACTTTATATTACATTATATTTTTAATTATTTTAAATCTTTTACTATTATTCTGTCTTATACCAAAAAGGGAATAAACACTCTAGCTTGATTGTTATAAAACACATCCATTTTTCCACAATGGGTACCCAATGTTGCATAAATTATAAAAAGGGGCACACATATCTTAAAAGTTTGGGAGACATTGTTTCAGTGCATTAGGAGATACACTGAGTTTGTTGTTATTTATTATATTTCATATAAACTTTATATATATAGATATTATTTTGTATATGCGTATTATTTTGTAATATTCATTTTACAATTATTCATTTTAGTCTTTGGTTGAGCTTTTATAACAGAAAACAAGTCTTCCCATACTTTATCTGCACTATAATCTCAAATCTCTTCGTTTCTTCCATTGCCAATCTTTATTTCTCGATTGTAGATCTTTATGCCTTCACAGAATTTTTTGAATATTTAAGTATAAAGTCACAAAAAGTAATAATATATAGAAAAAAATCGTCCACTTCACCAATAAAATACCCCTATCCACAAACACACAATATACCAGTGGCATCAATGGGTGGATAGAATAGGACTGTGTCCCCTTGAATTTCCCCCACCCCCCATCTCTCCTACATGTTGGATAATAGCTATTTTAATGTATTTTCATTGAAAAAATTGAAAACCCAATTCCTTACTCCACCCACGCTAAAACAAAACAACAATTTTCTAACACTCTACCACCCCCCCCCCCATCCCCTCAAAAAAATGTGAATTGAAGCCACTGCAATTGCAGCCCATAGATTTTGAGATGATGGCAATGACGTTAGATAAAAAACAGATTTTCCAGGAACAATCATGAAAATAACTAAACACTTTTTCATCGCAAAATTACTATTTTTGTAAATTATAAGCATTCTCTCTAGGATAATTGTTAAAACTTCCAAGTAATTGATCAATTCTGCTTTTTCTTGAGGCCAAAATCATTTGTGATTGGGAATTGGAATGTACGTAAAGGTCCATTAGTCAGCTTTTGCTTGTGGCACTCACAGATCAGAATCAAAGAGGATGAACACAAACAAGAGAGGAGATCCGAGTACGTTCATCACTAAGAAAAGAAACACGGCTAAGCCCCATCTAGTTTTTCCCAGCAAAATCAAAAACCCAATTAATAGAACATAAACAAAATTTATGTTGCATTTATTTTAATTACCTCTTTTCTTACTATTGATTCAAACTGCGCCACAAATAAAACACTCGCTTTTGCTTAGAGCGCAAAATTAGTATCAAGAAACGAGTTTATTATTATAGGCCAAACAATATTCTATAGTACATAACCAATATAACCTAAATATCAATCAACTATCCCCCTTCTCCCCCAAACAAAAGGAACTTAAACTAATGTCCTTTCTTTACCACTTCATTGACATTTTGACAGACCAGAACGATTGTTCTTTTAAAGTAGTATAGTTTTAAAAGTTACAGTCGGCAGGGGGGAGGGGGTCTAGCTTAAGAATTACTCTCAATTCAAGAGAGTATTTTTTTAGGACAGAAACAATCAGTATTTTTTTTTAGGACAGCAACATAGTATGATACTGATAGGAAGTTAGAAAAAAACAATAACCATATTTCTAAATAACCTACATTTAGCAGTTGACATTATCAAAAGACAAAGAAAACTATTTTATATCAAGAATTCTAAATTCTAATTCTAAAAGCAACCACAAAGAACTTGAATAGCAAGCTTAAAAATTGAAACATCTGAAAATACTTTTAAATTTTATTGTTCCTAGCCTCACTCGCAACAGAAATCAGCTTTGGGCTCTCACAGTTTCTGGGTTCTCTCAACTTTGGTATCCATCTGTGGGTCCTCATATGTGCAGTCAAACTTGTCTTTTGCGAAAAATTCATTTGGCGGAGTTCACTTTTATGTTTCTTCACTGTGGGCTTTCACATGGACGAGTCATACTCCATTTGCAGGAAATTTTCGTTTCGCATACTTCACATTCACACCTTTTCTCGCCATTGTGGGCTCTCATATGCATGGTTAAATTTGACTTCCAAGAAATCTTTCTTTTGCATGCTACACATTCATACTGTTTTTCACTATAGTGGCTTTTCGAATGTAAAATCAAATTCCATTTATAAGAAAACTTCTTTTTGCATTCTTTACATTCATACGAGTTTTCACCAGTATGGGCTCTCATATGCCTAGTCAAACTTGACTTAAAAGAAAATGTCTTTTTGCATACTGCACATTCATATTGGTTTGCACTATTGTGGGTTTTCATATCCTGAATCAAGCTCCATTTGCGCGGAATTTTCTTTTTGCATATTTCACATTCATATAGTTGTTCACAATTGTGAGTTCTCTCGTGCATATTCAAATTCAGCTTTTGGGAAAACTTCTTTTGGCATAGTTTACATTCATGGGGCTTTTCTCCACTATGGGTTCCTATATGCCGGGTCAAACTTGTAATTTGAGAAAACTTCTTTTTGCTTGCTTCGCGTCCGTAGGGTTTTTCTCTATTGTGGATTCTCATATGAGTTATCAAATTTGACTTTTGATCAAATTTCGTTTTGCATACTTCACATTCGTATAGTTTATTACCTGAGTGCTTTTTCATATCCCAAGTCAAGGATGTTTTGCAAGATAATATTTTTGTGCATATTTTGCATTTGTGGGGTTGTTGAACATCGTCTAATGTGTAATTTCTAAACAAACAGGATGCATGAAGAACATTCATCTCGCAAGTTTTAGTTGTGTCAAGATTTTTGTAGAGTTCTTTTGCCACTCTAAGGTGAGTCTGGTCAGGTTTGCTTGCATTAACATAATCCACTGTAGTTGAAGCTGAAACTAGTTGCTTTTGTGATTGATTTGAATCTGCAACTTTTTCTATAGCTTTTACGGGCGATTTTTTTAATGGGAACGTCAGATCTTCGTCTGCAAGGGTGTGCTGCTTAACACAGAAGGATAATCCCTTATTATGGGATTCACAGACATGCATAGTCAGTGCAATACAGATAAAGAATATAATGAACTAATAAATTAGCTGATAAGTAAGGTTGTATATATGCACACGATGACGTCATTTATAAAGTCATAAATACGATGATTGTGGATGCCGTCATTTATGTGATGTTAATTTTGAATGACGTAAGTCATAAGGTAGGCTGTAGGTTTACCTAATATGACGTCATTGTGACGTACCTACGACCACTGAGGATGTCTTCATTTATATGTTGTTAATAAACTCGCATATTATTGGGTTTCGGTTGAATAAAGTTTTCAGCCAAAAATCATGTTTACCACCATTTTATAAATTGTTTCTAAGTACTTTATATGTTCTACATGTACTGTTTATGTACTGTTTCTATGTACTGCACTGTATATGTGTAATGTTGTATATGTAAATAAGAGACTTGAAAAATGGTTAACTTATGGTTCTATGTCCCGTTGACAAGAGGTTGTACATAAAAGCAGAAATGTGGTACAAAATCCTAAATATGGAGAGCGTTTTGATGATATCATTAGCAGCTATCCTAGGTGGCGCAGTGGGCTTGACCTTAGCTTGGTAATATGGATCCCAGAGATTGAATATTACTGTAGCAACATACTTCAGGGCCAATACAGTGAAGCTTGAACTCAATAAGCGTCGTTAACACGAATACTTACTTATATAATAAGCAGCTCAGTATTGCTAGCTAATATTAGGTAAAAGACTGTTCTTCGCAAACTTTGCCGTCGAGAATAAAAATTATCAATGCAAAATTTCTTTGCAAATATTAGCTGCTGTAGCATACAGAGTTGCATGTTAATCTACTAAATGCATATTTAAAATATAGTGCTTTATTTTTTTTTTCTACGATCAGGGGTTTATTCTGTTCCGAGCTTTCGACACCATTACTGAGCCATTTCTTCAAGATTCAAAATAGGAAATAATGGTTCATCTATCTTATAGAAATAATAGAAAATATACGTAGCAGATAAAAGAAATGGAAGAAAATAGGCATTAAACTGAAACTTTCAGGGCGTATTGAGGAAGATGTTAAACTAAGAAAATAATATTATGTGCAAACTGTTGCTACTACCACTAATACGTCTACGACTGAGTTTACAAAGACTGCTATGTCTACGTCTTCTACTACAACGACTACTACTACTATAGCCATTGCTGCTATGACTACTACTATTATGACATACTAATTCTACGATTACTACTTGTTCGACTACTACAACAACGACTACTATAACTACTACTGGTACTACCCAACCTGTTGTAGCGTAGTGAATTAATGCTCTGCTTGGCAAAACGGAGCCCCAGGGTTCGATCCCCGCTGCAGCAAGGTTGGACGAGTATTCGCAAAACATACTGGTACTACTATTACAGCTACTACTACTACTAAGACCAATACTGCACCTATTGATGCTAAGACTATTGCTACTGCTACTCCGACTGCCACTACGACTACAAATGGAACTGCTACTACGACGACGGTCTCTACAACGACTACTATTACTGCAACTGCTACAGCTTACTATCATTACGGCTACTACTGCTATGACTTCTACAGCTACTAATAATAACACGACAGCTCCTAGTATTACGGTTATTACTGCTACGAGAACTACTACTACGACTACTTCGACTCAGACAAGTACAACTGATACTGTTATTATAGCTATAACTGCTGCTACTATGATAAGGGGTCAATGTATTAAAATTTTCCTCATGTCACTTCGTGGGAAAGGATTTGTCGCAGAACCTTTGAAGAGGGGTTCATTCGATTGTATTGAAAGATCTAACGGGCTTTTCAAGAGTCAAAATGGATTGAAGAAGAACAACACCCACCCCTAAACGCTTTTTTTAGCTCCTCCCCCCTCTAAACACATCCATTAATATTTTTAACTCGGTATTTTGCTCAAAATAGTCGAGAGGTCTAACAATTATGGCTTCAAAAATAAAATGATCTCCCCCCTCACCAACAGCCCTGTTGGCAAGGGTTCTAAGAACTTTTTCAAAGTTTTTGGGGCCTAACTTTAGGCTTTTTGATGCAGTATTTATCATTACTACAGAGGGACTTGGACTGCTACAGCCAGTCAAGGATTTTAAGTTATGCAAGTTGTCAACTGTTTAAACACAAGTTTTGTTACTGGAAAAGGGAGCATGGTTAATCCTGTGTTGCCAAAAAGGAAAAGATATTAAGGTGTCAAACAGTGTGGTAACGAACTGTAAGTAATTTACGACCCGGCTCAATAGTAACCAAAACTCTACTTTGATACCAATAGATACATCAGAAAAATCAGATTTTTATGCTGTTTTAAATATATAGGTTTCATCAAGTATAATCCTAAACTTCAAAAGTTAAAAGCCTGAGAAAATTTGTCTTATTTCCGAAAAGGGGGAAACATCCCTTAAAAGTCATAGAATCACGCCATCAGATTCAGCGTACCAGAGAACCCTACTATAGTGGTTTCAAGCTCCTATCTGCACAAATGTGGAATTTTTATTTTTTGCCAGAAGAAAGATCACGGATTTGTGTTTATTTGTTGTTTTTCTTCCAGGGGGATCGCATCGACCCAGTAGTGCTAGAACTTCGCGAGAGTATTCATTCGAACGGAAATTAAAAGTTATAGTACTCTTTTCCAGTTTAAGGGTCCCTCACACGCTCATTTATTCCCAAAGTTACTGGATCAGAATTTTGAGAAAGCAATTTTGCTCAACATAGCCAAAATCTATATATAAAAAATAAGTTGTCTGTGTGTGTGTGTGTGTGGAGTGACGTCATGTTTGTGTGTTGACTGACGTCATGTTTGTTGATTGACGAAATTACACACCGGGACATCGGGACACAAATGACGACCAGGACACCGGGACATCTATATATATAAAAACTAGCTGTTGAGGTGGCGCTTCGCGCCACCCCAACACCTAGTTGGTCCTACTTAACACCTAGTTGGACACCTAGTTGGTCCCCCCCCCAAGCCCCCCCGCGCGCGTAAGTCGTTACGCACCATATTACTTACGCGCCATTGTAGTTGCGTCCCTATGTCCCACGCGCCACCCCAACACCTAGTTGGTGGGGCGCTTCGCGCCCCCCAAGCCCCCCCGCGCGCATAAGTCGTTACGCGCCATATTAGTTACGCGCCATTGTAGTTGTGTCCCTGTGTCCCACCTGTGAATATAGATAGATTTATATATGTGTTTCAAACTACGTAAAAATTGCGAATATACAACATTTTTGGCTTTCCCACTACTGGGAGCTTTCCGTTTCCAATTGCCAGCAATTGATCTGAAAATGTTTTACCAGAGTCATCGTTTTGCAATCGGACAAGCATATTTGTAGTTAATTTTAATATTTTTACGTGTGCCCATAAATTAGAATTTTTCAGGCAAGCATTCATTTCGTCTGCAGGAGTTAAACTACGTAAAAATTGCGAATATACAACATTCTTGGCTTTCCCATTGTCTGTGCATATACAAAGCCGTATGTACTAATAATGACGTCATATGCAAACGCTCTTTTTACAAACAAACAAACATGCATACACACAACTCGTTTTTATATAGATAGATAGATAGGTAGATACAATACAAATTAACTGCGTAAAACTTGCGAATATACAACATTTTTCGCTGTCCAATTGTCGCTGCATATAAATAGATTGTCAGGTTTACCGACCCTCGAACATGCAACGCACAATTGTCCATGGGAAAAACAATCAGTATTAAGATCTATACCACATTTTTCTAATGATTGACCTTGAGCTTTGTTAATGGTGATTGCAAATGCTAATCGAATTGGGAATTGCAATCTTTTAAATTGAAAAGGCAGATCCGTTGGAATCATGGGAATGCGAGGAATAAGAACAGCCTCACCCTCAAAAGGCCCTGTCAAGATTGTGGCCTCTATTAGGTTTTCCATTGTTTTTTTTACGGCAAGTCGCGTGCCATTGCAAAGCTTTGGTGGGTTGATATTTCTTGAAAGTATTATTGGTACGCCTATTTTTAGTTGTAGCACGTGTGGTGGAAACCCTGAAAGATCTATGGAATTTAAAAATTCAGATGGATAATTAACCGCTTCATTTGGTTCCAAAACTGTGTCGACTGACTTGTAAAGGACTGCCTGGTCTCGAATCTTGGTCAAAACAATATTGTTGATTTCGTGGACGTCTATATTTTTGGGTGCGAGAATCGCTCTTTCACTTAGCCATTTATTATTTTTATAATTTTTTTAGAATATTCGGAAATACTTTTTCAATCAATTAATTTTTGGACGTCACTAAATTACAGAAATCAGCAGGTAGTTGTATACGTCCTGAAATTGAGTCTATCGTATCATAAATATCTTTTTGTTCCGACGTTAACTTGGAAATGTTATTTTGTACATACGACAATAGATCATTCGTACTGTAACTTTTTTCACGATCCAATTCTACACATGTCGAAACAGCAGCGATACGGTTAGGTGAAGGCATTCCCAAATCCTGAAGAGGTTTGTTTGCCATACGTACGCACAAATCTTTTATAATAACTAAAGTGTAGTTATAAATTTCTGATGTAAAATCAAAAGTCATATCTGACGTCTCTAACTGTTTTCGATGGAGTATATCTTCGGACATTTTTGACTTATATTTTTCCCATAAGTCTGTAGAAGCTGATGGAGAGCAAGTTGTTAAAATGATGCCAAACAATGCACGAATTGGACTTGGGGTTGACGTTTCGCACTAATGGGGAATATGGAACAACCCACTGGTTATCTACTTCGATGGTGGTACCGTTGCCATTGTAGTCATTTTACAATTAGAAATTTCTCTTTCGACGGTCTTCTTACAATTAAAAATTTGTCTTTGAACGATATTCTTAAATACCTGTGTCCTGGTCGTCATTTATATTCCCTGTGTCCCGGTCGTCATTTGTGTCCCGGTATCCCAGTCTGTAATTTCTCTTTGAGTGTCCCGGTCGTTATTTATATTCCCTCTGTCCCGGTCGTCATTTGTGTCCCGGTCTGTAATTTCTCTTTGAGTGTTTTTTCTTTTTAGTATTTTTTAGTTTTTTACATTTTTTCTTTTTTCAGTTTTCTTTTTCTTCTTTATTTTTCAGCTTCACTATGAAATACATATAGCCGAACCTTTGTTTTTTTAACTAAAATCTGGTGGGCATTGATGACCTTATCCGAGTCAAAATCCCAAACCCAATCATCATAGCTATCATTTTCAGTTTTGATATGTTTTGACTCTCGCTGTCCAGGTGGATTTTCATGTAACTGCGCGGTTTTGCGTTCTTTAGCCTCAAGCCTGTTTCCTTGCTGTTCTTTTGATTCCTCGGCACGCTTTCTTTTCTGACTTTCTCTATCAGCAGCAAGTTTTTTGGCATAGACTCTTTGAGCATCTTCATCGGCTTTTGCCATTGTAAGTTCATCAGTCATTTTAAACTTAAACATTAATAGATTTTTACGTGAACATATATGTCTTAAATATCTTTAATGACGTCACCGTCATAGCATAAATGACGACAACTAATTTCATGACGTCAGCCGACACAGAAACATGACGTAACCTGATCCACAGACAGACACACAGACAGACAACTTATTTTTAAATATATATATATATATATATATATATATATATATATATATATATATATATATATATATATATATATATATATATATATATATATATATATATATGTTTTTAACTACGTAAAACTTGCGAATATACAACATTCTTTGCTGTCCCATTGTCTGTGCATATAAATAGATTGTCAGGTTTACCGACTCTTGAACATGCAACATATAATGGTCCATGGGAAAACAATCCGTATTCAGATCTATACCTCATGATTCTAATGATTGCCCTTGAGCTTTGTTGATGGTGATTGCTAATCGACCATTCCCTGTGTCGCCGTCGTCATTTATATATCCCCCTGTGCCCCCCGGCGTCCCCGTTGTAGTTGTGTCCCGGTCGTCATTTATATTCCCTGTGTCCCGGTCGTCATTTGTGTCCCAGTGTCCCAGTCTGTGATTTCTCTTTGAATGTCCCGGGCGTCATTTACATTCCTTGTGTCCCGGTGTCCCAGTCGTCATTTGTGTCCCGGTGTCTCGGTCTGTATATACATTCGTTGTTGAATTGGTCTTTTTTTTTAGTTTTTAGTTTTTTACCTTTTTTAGTTTTTTTAGTTATACCTCATGATTCTAATGATTGCCCTTGAGCTTTGTTGATGGTGATTGCTAATCGAACATTCCCTGTGTCCCCGTCGTCATTTATATATCCCCTGTGCCCCCCGGCGTCCCCGTTGTAGTTGTGTCCCTGTGTCCCGGTCGTCATTTATATTCCCTGTGTCCCGGTCGTCATTTGTATCCCGGTGTCCCGGTCTGTATATACATTCGTTTTTGAAATGGTATATGATGAAATAAATTTTTGTATTTTTCCCCTTTTTTTCTTTTTAGTTTTTTTTTTTATTTTTAGTTTTTTTAGTTTTGTTTTTCTCCTTTATTTTTCATTTTTTTTTTTTTCATTTTTTTCTTTTTTTTCTTTTTTAGTTTTTTAGCTTTTTTAGTTTTTTTATTAGTTTTTAGTTTTTTTTCTTTTTAGTTTTTTTTAGTTTTTACCTTTTTTTGTTTTTTTTTAGTTTTTTTTACTTATGTCCTGGTCGTCATTTATACTCCCTGTGTCCCGGTCGTCATTTGTGTCCCGGTGCTTTGTTGATGGTGATTGCTAATCGAACATTCCTTGTGTCCCGGTCACTTTCTCTTTGAGTGTCCCGGTCGTCATTTATATTCCCTATGTGCCGGTGTCCCGGTCGTCATTTGTGTCCCGATGTCCCGGTCTGTAATTTCGTCAGTCGAAAACATGACGTCAGTCGACACACAAACATGACGTCACTCGACAGACACACACACACACAGACAACTTATTTTTATATATATAGAAGATAGATAAGTTGTCTGTGTGTTTGTGTGTCGACTGACGTCATGTTTGTTGATTGACGAAATTACACACCGGGACACAAATGACGACCGGGACACTGGGACATAGGGAATATAAATGACGACCGGGACACTCAAAGAGAAAGCGACTGGGACACAAGGAATGTTCGATTAGCAATCACCATCAACAAGGCACCGGGACACAAATGACGACCGGGACACAGGGAATATAAATGACGACAGACCGGGACACCGGAACACAAATGACGACCGGGACACCGGGACACAGGGAATATAAATGACGACCGCGACACTCAAAGAGAAATTACAGACTGGGACACCGGGACACAAATGACGACCGGGACACAGGGAAACAACAACAACGGGGACGCCGGGGGGCACAGATGGATATATAAATGACGACAAGGACACAGGGAATGTTCGATTAGCAATCACCATCAACAAAGCTCAAGGGCAATCATTAGAAAAATGAGGTATAGATCTGAATAGATTGTTTTTCCCATGGACAATTATATGTTGCATGTTCAAGAGCCGGTAAACCTGACAATCTATTTATATGCACAGACAATGGGACAGCCAAGAATGTTGTACATTCGCAAGTTTTACTTAGTTAAAAATATATATATATATCTATCTATATTCACAGGTGGGGACACAGGGACACAACTACAATGGCGCGTAACTAATATGGCGCGTAACGACTTGCGCGCGCGGGGGGGGGCTTGGGGGGCACGAAGCGCCCCAACAACTAGGTGTTGGGGTGGCGCTACGGGGATGCCGGGGGGCACAGGGGGATATATAAATGACGACGGGGACACAGGGAATGTTCGATTAGCAATCACCATCAACAAAGCTCAAGGGCAATCATTAGAATAATGAGGTATAGATCTGAATACAGATTGTTTTTCCCATGGGCAATTATATGTTGCATGTTCAAGAGTCGGTAAACCTGACAATCTATTTATATACACAGACAATGGGACAGCCAAGAATGTTGTATATTCGCAAGTTTTACGTATATATATATATATATATATATATATATATATATATATATATATATATATATATATATATATATATATAAAAATAAGTTGTCTGTCTGTGGATCAGGTGACGTCATGTTTCTGTGTTGACTGACGTCATGAAATTAGTTGTCGTCATTTTTGCTTTGACGGTGTCGTCATTAACGGTATTTAAGACATTTGTTCACGGAAAAATGTTTAATTGTAAAATGACTGAAGAACCTACAATGGCAACAGCCGAGGAAGCTGCTCAAAGAGTTTATGCCAAAAAACTTGCTGCTGATAGAGAAAGTAAGAAAAGAAAGCGTTCCGAGGAATCACAAGAACAGCAAGAAAACAGGCTTGCGGCTAAAGAACGCAAAACCGCGCAGTTAGATGAAAATCCACCTGGACAGCGAGAGTCAACACATATCAAAACTGAAAATGATAGCGATGATGATTGGGTTTGGGATTTTGACTTGGATAAGGTCATCAATGCCTACCAGATTTAAGTTAAAAAAACAAAGGTTCGTCGATATGTACTTCATAGTGACGCTGAAAAATAAAGAAGAAAAAGAAAACTGAAAAAAGAAAAAAGGTAAAAACTAAAAAAAAAACTAAAAAGAAAAAACACTCAAAGAGAAATTACAGACCGGGACACAAATGACGACCGAGACAGAGGGAATATAAGTGACGACCGGGAACCTCAAAGAGAAATTACAGACTGGGACACCCGGACACAAATCACGACCGGGACACAGGGAATATAAATGACGACCGGGACACAGGGACACAACTACAACGGGGACGCCGGGGGCACAGGCGGGATATATAAATGACGACCGGGACACAGGGATTGTTCGAATAGAAATTACAGACCGGGACACCGGGACACAAATGACGACCGGGACACAGGGAATATAAATGACGACCGGGACACTCAAAGAGAAATTACAAACTGGGACACCGGGACACAGGGAATATAAATGACGACCGGGACACAGGGACACATCATTAGAATAATGAGGTATAGATCTGAATACGGATTGTTTTTCCCATGGACAATTATATGTTGCATGTTCAAGAGTCAGTAAACCTGACAATCTATTTATATGCACAGACAATGGGACAGCGAAGAATGTTGTATATTCGCATGTTTTACGTAGTTAAAAAACATATATTTATATCTATCTCTATTCACAGGTGGGACACAGGGACACAACTACAATGGCACGTAACTAATATGGCGCGTAACGACTTACGCGCGCGGGGGGGCTTGGGGGGGGGGGGCGAAGCGCCCCACCAACTAGGTGTTGGGGTGGCGCGAAGCGCCACCCTAACAGCTAGTATATATATATATATATATATATATATATATATATATATATATATATATATATATATATATATATATATATATATAATATATATATATATATATATATCTATATTCACAGGTGGGACACAGGGACACAACTACAATAGCGCGTTACCAATATGGCGAGTAACGACTTACGCGCGCGTGGGGGCTTGGGGGGGGGGGGGGGTCAAAGCGCCCCCACCAACTAGGTGTTGGGGTGGTGCGAAGCGCCACCCCCAACAGCTAGTATCTAATAATTATGTCTTTGGGGACGACTTAATCCCCCACAGTCACCGGGAGAAGGGTTGCAAGTTATGAACTTTGCCCCTGTTTGCACATAGCATTGGTTATTGGAAAGTATACAGACGTTTTCAAGGGGGATTTTTTCGGGTAGGGGGGGGTGTCGGGTGGATAGGGTTGCTTGGGAGGATCTCTCCACGGAGGAGTTTTTCATGAGGGAAGATAATTTCTATGAAGGGGGCGCTGGATATCCCAGCATTTCTTAAAAAACGATCAGAAATTAAGTTAAAATAAAAAGTTTTTTCAACTGAAAATAAAGGGTAACATTAAAGCTTAAAACGAACAGAAATTGTTACGTATATGAGTGAGTTTGTACCCTCGTCAATACCTAGCAGCTTATGTTAAGTATCTTTAGTAATTTCAAAAGAGCTATTTATTCTAATCAAAACAGCCTTTGTGATTCAGAGGTCATTCTTAAAGAATTGATACAAAATTCGAACTTTTGCATAAAGAGCGAGGTATTGAAGAGGGGGCAAACCTACTGATATTACGTATATGAGGAAGTTCACTCCCTCGTCAATACCTCACTCTTTACGCTAAAGTTCGAATTTTTGTAAGACAATTGCTGATAAAAGCAATATTTGTTTTTCTGTTATTTTCCGGCCAATCTTAGCATTTAATTTTACCTTAAGCAGCTTTATAACTATGATTTTTATGTGATAATAAACCAAAAAAATTGTATGTCTTCGGCTTTTGGTTGTAATTAAATAAAAAAAAACAACTATTTTTTCCAACTGAAAGTAAGGAATAACATTAAAGCTTAAAACGAACATACATTATTTCCTATGTCTTTCAAAGATCTTTTCTTTCATTCTTTTCAGTCATTTGAGAATTGCTGAACTTGTGACTTTCATGTTCATAGAAAATAGTTTTGACCTCTTTGGCTGTTCTGTTACTATGCCTTACACAATCAGTTCCGCAAATATCGCTAATTTAAGTTACTTGGGAGACTTTTTCCAAGG
>NC_088874.1:27887493-27990795 GCF_032884065.1 Artemia franciscana
TATATATATATATATATATATATATATATATATATATATATATATATATATATATATATATATATATATATATATATATATATATATATATATATATATATATAAAAGCTAAGGTCAATCCCACTGCGCCACCACAGGACTATATATCTATGTATGTATGTAAATTATAAAAGACAGAAATACTCGTAAAGAAGGCAGGACAAAGATCAGTAATAAAACATAAACAAATTTAAAAAAATTGACCAAAAAAAAAATATATAAATAACATAAATATATAATTATGCAAAAAAAAGATAAAATATACCGAATACTTCAAAATCTAAAATACAAATTTCATAAATAATAATTTTGTTTGATTGCACGTAAAAGAGCTGTGTTTTTTTTTTTTTTTTTTTTTTTTTTTTTGTTTTTTTTTTTTTTTTTTTTTTTTGTATTTCTTGAGGAAGTGTATCATTTACATAAAAGTTATTTGGTGGCTAAGCGTTTAAATAGAGACAAATTTCAGTTGTCAAAGATTCGACAAGTTAAATTTGATATTTGACAAAAAACAAAACTTAATTTACTAAAATAATTTATTGATAAATTAATTTATTAATAGAGATGGAGGCCCATCAATCAGGTCAAAGCAAATTTTGATTTAGCAAAGATTTGACAAATCAGCACAAACTTTGACATTTTTCCTAATTTAGAGTTAGATAAATAGTGGATGCCTGTCTGCTCTCCAACATCTGATGAACTATCATGTACCTCTTTCCCATCTTGCCTTATTTAAAGCAACGTGTACCATCATTTTTCATGCCTTAAGTAAATCGAGTTATAGTTCCTATAAACTTGAATTTGTGGTTTATCCAAGGCCGCATCCAGGAGGGCGGTTTAGGGGGTTTGACCCTCTACCCCTCGAAATGTTTGTCTGACTCGTAAAAACGTAACAAAAATGGATCTAAACAAATTTTTATGCGTTTTTGAGGGGTTTTTTGTGTACCCCCCCCCCCCCCAGAAAAAAATCCTTGTGTGAAACACCTCCCGAAAAAAAATCCTGGATACGGCCCTGGGTTTACCCCATTTTGGTTTTTGAGGGAAGATTTGAAGGTCCTCGCTTATTTGATTTTTTTTTTAAAAACCTTCTACATTGTTATTGACGTGTATTAAACAAAAATTTATTATAGAAAATATTTGTGTTTGAATAGATATTAAGTGTTTGGTCAAATATTGGTCAATAAATATTTAGTGTATCTAATTTAATAGTACATTTAGTAAATATTATTAACTATTTTTTGCGTTCGGTCACCTCCACAGGGGTTGGCGATCCTGCCTACAGAATTCGGATGTGCTGCAAGGCACCGCCTCCGGACCTTTTCAGTGTTTGTTGCCACCGCTTTTGATGAAGTTACATAATCGATTTAGTTGATGTTTATTAGATTATGAAGATATGCTGTCTCTTATATGGACTGACCTTTTACACGACTGGTAAATATCTAATTGCCATGACAAACAGAACATCATCAAGTTATTAATTTTCTACGACTCCTGTTATTAAAAGATCCAGCTGGTAAATTTCTAATTACCGGAACAAGCACAAAATCATCAAGTTATTAATGTGCCGCAGCTCCCATTATTAAAAGAAGAAGAAAAAGCTTTGTTGGCACAGCCTTTATTTTTTATCTAATTTTATACATTTTAGAGCCACAATTTGTCAAAACTTGAATTTTGCTATTGGCACCCAAACATGAAACGGAGCCCTCAGGCCCAGCACCCCTCCTAGAATATCGTAGTTTCACACTTTGTCCATATTTTAGTAAATATTTTGTCTCTCTTATTCTCCCCCCCCCCTATTTTTATGAAGATAAACTTCGGTGTACGTGTCTGGCTCCATTTTATTTTTGAACAGAGAACAGAATATCTGCATTTATTCGTGTCACAGATCATCCATGTCTTTGGTCATCCTTGTGGTCCAAGCGAAATGCAAGTCGTCCCCAAATTGGGGAAGAAACGCGTATAAGAAAATATTTAAATATAATTGATCTCATATTGTTGTTCTGTCATAATAATGTTTAAATATTCTTAAATTTTAACCAAATTTCTCAGGCCTACGTCTTTACAGGTCTCCATTAACAAAGAGGAAAATTCACATATGCCACATTCCTGGGTGTAGAAAGCAGTATGCGAAAACCTTGCTCTTGAGAGCTCATCTTTTGTGGCACAATGGAGATCGGCCTTTTGTTTGCTCCTTGTATTCCTGTGGAAAAAGGTTTACCCGCTTAGATGTACTTCAGGTCAGAATTCTACCTAGATTTTTTAAAAGATCTGTTTTGCTGGTATTTTCATTGTGATATTAGTTTAGATTAATAAATTATCACTGAGAGGCCATAAGGCTGTAGGGAGGGTTTATCAAACAGTTTGTGGTAACGAACTGTAGTAAGAAGTGACCCGGCTCAATAGTAAACGAAACTCTAAAAACGGGATTTTGATACTAATAGATGCATCAAAAGAATCAAATTTTATGGCGATTTTAAATATATGTTTCATCAAATTTAGTCTTAACCATCAAAAAGTTACGATGGTTACTTGCAAAAGTTATGAAAGAGGCAGGTCCTTCCTCAAGCCCCTTTCATATACGAAATAATTTCTGTTCGTTTTAGGTTTTAGTGTCCTTACTTTCAGTTAAAAAAACTTAATTTTTTTTTTATTTAATAAAATAAGGATCGCTGCACGCTCTATATTATGAAAATAGAGGGTCGGTGATACGTATGTTATGTCGTGAAACTGGTATATTTTTCGTTTATATAGCTGTGATGGTTTCCTCAATTACATTTTGTTTTCCTTATATGATGTTTTCTCGACTTTTAGTTTAGTAGCTTTCAGTCCAAATATTGTTATTTTTACATGGACCTTTCCTGGGCTTTGAACAATAAACATCAGTTGACAATCCTTGAACTTGGTGAATTTAGATATCGGAAAGGGTTCCTGATTGAGACCGATTTTAGGACTTGGCTTCTAATTGTTAGTTGCCGACAATAGCCCCTTTTCATAGTTTTGCCCTTTTTATGGCACTTGGTATTTACGAAGTGACATATAGCGATCGCAATCTCTGTCTGTCTGTTGGTCCCGGTTTTGCTAGTTTGGGCACTTACAGATAAGCTAGGACGATGAAAGTTGGCAGGCATATCAGGGACCAGACAACATTAATTTAGAAATAGTTGTTTCTCCGATTCAACCATCTTGGGGGGATTGGAGGGACGGTTAATTTGGAAAAAATAGAAAAAATGAGGTATTTTAACTTATGAACGAGTGGTCTAAATTATAATAAAATTTGATATTTAGAAAGATCTCATGTCTCAGCGCTCTTATTCTGAATCCCAACCGGATCCCGTGAGATTGGGGGAGTTGGAGGGGGAAACCGAAAATCTTGGAAAACGGTTAGAGTGGAGACATCGGGATGAAACTTGGTGAGGAGAATAAGCACAAGTCCTAGATACGCGATTGACACAACCGGAACACATCCGCTCTCTTTGGGAGGGGGGGGAGGTAATTCGGAAAAATTAGAAACAATGATGTATTTTTACCTTAAGAACGGGATATCAAATCTTAATGAAATTTGATATTTAGAAGGACCTCGTAACTCAGAGCTCTTATTTTAAATCCCGATGGGATCCGATAGCATTGGGGGGAATTGGAGGGGGAAACCAGAAATCTTGGAAAACGCTTACAGTGGAGAGATCGGGATGAAACTTGGTGGGAAGAATAAGCACAAGTCGTGGATACATGATTGACATAACCAGAGTGAATCTGCTCTCTCTAGAGGAGTTGGGGGGGGGGGGGAATAATTCGGAAAAATTAGAAAAAATCAGGTATTTTTAACTTACCAACGGATGATTGGATCTTAATGAAATTTGATATTTAGAAGGCTCATGTCTAAAAGCTCTTATTTTAAGTTCCGAAAGATCTGGTGACATTTGGGGGAGTTGGAGAGGAAAACCAGAAATCTTGGAAAACGTTTAGAGTGGAGAGATCGGGATGAAACCTGGTGGGAAGAATAAGCACAAGTCCTAGATACGCTATTGACATAACAAGACTGGGTCCGCTCTCTTTAGGAGAGTTGTGGGGGGGGCATGATTCGGAAAAATTAGAAAAAAAGACGTATTTTTAACTTACCAAAGGGTGATTGGATCTTAATGAAATTTGATGTTTAGAAGGACTTCGTGTCTCAGAGCTCTTATTTTAAGTTCTGACCAGATCTGGTGCCATCTGGGGGAGTTGGAGGGAGAAACCGGAAATCTTGGAAAACGCTTAGAGTGGAGAGATTGGGATAAAACTTAGCGGGAAGAATAAGTACAAGTCCTAGATACGTTATTGACATAACCAGACTGGATCCGCTCTCTTTTGGGGAGTTGGGGGTAATTCGGAAAAAAAAAAAAAAATGTAGTATTTGAACTTACGAACAGGTGATCAGATCTTAGTGAAATTCTATATTTAGAAGGATCTCGTGTCTCAGAGCTCTTATTTTAAATCCCGTCGGATACGCTGATTTTGGGGGAGTTGGAGGGGGAAACCAGAAATCTTAAAAAGGCTTAGAGCGAAAAGATCGGGATGAAACTTGGTGGGAAGAATAAGCACAAGTCCTAGATACATAATTGACATAACTGGACCGGATCCGCTCTCTGTGGGGGAGTCAGGGGGAAATTTCCAGTGCTTTGGCCAGTTTGGTGCTTCTGGACGTGCTAGGGCGATGAAAATTGGTAAGCGTGTCAGGGACCTGCACAAATTGACTTTATAACAGTTGTTTCCCCGATTCGACCATCTGGGGGGGGGGGTGGAAGGGAGGGAAAATCATGAAAATGGAGGTAGGTTTGTTTTTACGGATGGTGAATCGGATCATAATGAAACTTGGTATATAGAAAGATCTCACGTATCACATGCTCCATTTTTAATTCAGATCAAATCCGAGGACATCGAAAATCTTGGAAAACTCATAGAGTAAAGACATCGGGATGAAACTTGATGGGCATATTCAGCACAAGTTCTAAATACGTGATTGACATAACTGGACCAGATTTGCTCTCTTTGGGGGAGTTGGGGGAATTTCTAGAATTTCTACAAACCAGGACGAACCTGGTTTGTTGTAAGGCATTGATAGTGGGGGAAAATTGTATAGTAGTGCACAATCATTCATCTAGCTAGGGCTAGTCATGAAATGGAGAAAAACTCCTCAGTTTTAACAAACGTTTTTGGTGCGAAATTGCTGTATAAATATTTCAGATACTTACTAGACTGTGCTTGGGATTTGACTATCCTGGATCATCTCTTGAGACCCTCTTGTGTGTGTGTGTGTGTTTTTTTTTTAATATTCTAATTCATTTTTTTGTAATAATAAAGTTTGTGAACTAATCTTTTCTGTTCTAACATTGTCGTTTTTAGAATTCGCTTTATTTTAGTTTTGAATCGTCGTCATTTGTATTTATATCTCTAATTGATAATTCCTACCTAAATTATCAATCAATCACTGGCTAGATCCCCTCCCCATCATCCCCATAAATTAAAAAAAATTGGTATTTCCTTTAAAAATACCCTTTTTTCACTATAAATCGTAGAAAAAACAAAACTGTCCCCTCCCCCTTCGATTTTGAAAATATAAAATTTGACCTCCCCAAATATATTCTGAGAATTGACATCTCTGCTTCAAATACTGCAGTATTCGAATAAATACTACCTGAATAGTGCCAAATCGTTTCCTCCAGGAATAACTATCGATTCTGGAAAATTGATTTTATTTTGTTCAATTTTTTCTTTTTAGCGACATGAGAGGACTCACACCGGAGAAAAGAAATTTATTTGCAACGAATGCAAAAAGCGGTTTATGCTTTTTGTTTATAGGTTTATGCCTCTCATGTTTATAGTGACATTACTGAAATCCCTATCAGTTCAAAAATTACACAAACATGCCCAGCTCAGAATATCTACATAAATAATTGGTTAGTGTCCGTGACTCAACAGTGAAATAATCATACAACATTATACAATGGATAACTGAAGCCTACATTTCTCATCGCACACGTACAATCCGTATAGGGTACGGTAAAACACCGAAATCTGATGAATGTCGACATTCAGTGGTGAAAGTTCGAAATAAGGATATTTAATAAATAGTTCAGACATACACCAAGTAACTATTTATTTGTTGACACTCATCATGCACAAATGGTGAATTTTAAGCATTTATGAGATATATTTCTGAGATTTTATCCTAATTTCTAACCATTTCTGAGATTTATAAACTAACCGAACCTGTCACCATCAAACCTTACATAAGACTGACAAAGCGGACTGGTCAACAAAGACATAGTTGCTTGGTGTATGTCCGAAATTGTTCTGGCGTTGATAAAATTCACTTCATAAATGACTATCCATTTTCCTTTTAAAACTTTTTCTCTTTCCCTTTTGTTTCGGTTTTTGTAAACTTTATTTATTGTTGGAATTAAAAATGATAAGTTTCATTTAGAAGGAAAGAATACAATCGGGGTATATGCATGGCAAGGGTCTTGAAATTTGGCGTATCGTCAAACCTTGGGTTCTTTTTTTTTCAGTTTGACGTATAATTTCCACTGTTTTTCACATGGTTCGAATTTTTTGTTTTTTATTATTTAACCTTGTTATAATTATGCCATTATGCCCTTTTTTATGTATCGTCTTGTCATAAATTCGAAAGGATTTTTAAAAATATTAGTTATGTTTAGATAAACTTTTCCTAGTCTTTTGCAGAGTCCTTCCACTTTACTATAAACTCTGAATAACAATATTACAATAACTTATAGATGGGAGGGGGTGAGGGGGTGTAAAAACTGAAATAGCTCCCGAGTGCCGAAAAATCTACCTAGACTTCTGGTTAAGGTTCTTTAGAATATAACCTGAATATTTCTATAAGTATTGAAATTCTTTGTGTATGTATTTTTAGTATAATGATTACTATGTAGTTGTGTCTGTATGTAGTTAGCTATTTATGTTATTTATGTGTATATTTGTTGTAATTTTGTTGTTATAGCATACCGACTCAAGCATAGCTTTTGGTGAGTAACAGTTTGGTTTTGTTTGTGGTTTTTCGAAACAAATTAAAGCTCATAAAACAAAAGAAAAAATATATCCAGAAAAACTTATACAAATATCTTCAATATTTATTTCTGGCATTGCTGGGCCTTTTTTCTTAGGGTGTGCATAAAGCACAAGAAAAAACTATTATTTTCATAGATAATGATAGATGGTGCTAGTTGTTTTTCAGGAAACAAACTTGAGTTTCCTCTCTTGTAACTTTTGCTCTCACCTCCTAGCCTTCCCTACTTGTTCATTCTGAGAGATTTTGTCAAGGCAGGTTCTGTTTTTATTTGGACCATGTCTTAAATCTGAGAAAAATACACTGTGGCGACACTACACTTTAGGACCATTGACTCTTGGACTTGCCTAATGCCAGATCCATGCGTAACACAATTTATAGTTAAATTCGAAATTGAGCTATGGCCATCAAGTTCAATTTACTTTAACTTTTTCTATGTATCTAAGGCCAGCCAATTTACAATTAATCCTTATCTATATACCGGGTTTGAACTCCCCCTTCCCCAAAATTTTTTCCGACTCATGAAAAGTAACAGAAACCCATATAAACAAAATTCTGATGTGTTATATAAGGGTTTTCTGCTCCACTCCTCCCCCCCCACCGAACAAAAATCCTGGATACGCCCTTGTCCTTAGTACTTCAAAAAGCCGCATGATGGAGGGGTGTTTATGGTGTACATTAAGTACACCTAATTGAAATTGATGATATTGCAAAATCCTTTTATTCATTAAAAAAAGAGGGAGAGGGTGAGTGCTCAAAGCTGTCACATTAGAAGGAAATATCTCGCAGTAAATACAAATGAAGTATTTTCTTTGATATTCATTTTCGAAAATTCAATTACACGATTCTACAATATTTTTTTCTAGTCTAGTTAAATCTTACAATGAGCATGAACTAGCTGATGTAAGATTTCAAATCCTAATTGAATAGAAATTGCTATAACTAAAGCTTAAAACCTAAGCTAGATAGGAAGTTTAACGGAGAATAGAGTCAAACTTAAGCTTACAAAAATTTTCACAAATAACTGCTGTAAATATGCATAGAATATGTTTAATTTACTTTTGGTGGTTATGGCACGAATTGTTTTTATTTCAAAAATTTTTCCTATTCCAAAGAGTTTAAAGAGTTGTAACTCTTTGAAGTTTAAAGTCTTTCATAAAGATACTTGAACAAGGGTTTAAATTACTTGCACCAGCCTGCGTAGCTGTATTGGCCTCAGACAGCTTGGTGCTGCGGTGAGTTGTTAGTAGTAGTAGTAGTAGTAGTACTTAATCCATTTTTTTAAACAAATATATTTTCTATTTCAGGGTTTATCTTTAAGTGGTGCCTCTAACGATAATGAAAATAGTTAAGTAATGCAACCGGATGAAACAATGGAAGACGGTGAATATGATATGACAGTGGAAACAGGAGTGAACGACGAAAGTGACGAAGATCAGCCTTTGGCAATTTTTCATTCGGAAACAGATAATACTAGTTATATAGTTGAAACCAAAGAAGAAAATATTGTTTAGCCGAATAAAACAGAGAGAACTCAGGATGTCCACAGTCAAGACCGTATCCAGGGGGTGGGTTGAGCCCCACTTCCCCTCCAAAATGTTTTTCCGACTCGTAAAAATGTAACAAAATGAATATAAACAAAATTTTGATGCGTTTAAAGTTTTTTTGTATCACCCCTAAAAATCCGTTGCAACCCCCTCCCCCGGAAAACAATCCTGGATATGGCTTTGCCCACAGTGGAAGTGTGAGTGGCACAACTGCACTCTAGCGATTGTGGGAGAATAAGCTTTATGTAAAAAAAAAACTTTTAAGTTGTCGTTCAATCATAATTTTCTTGATCCTATTTTTAGTTTGTTTTTGGCAAAACAACTAGGGGTACGTGTTTAATTTATTCAGATTGTAATAGCGAGAAATTTCTTTCAGTTTTGTATCACAAATATTCACTCTTCGAATATGAAAGCCATACTCTTTTTTTTACTTGAAATGGGAGAAAGTGGGTAGGGAAAGCACTAGCTAGCTGTGTTGAGAAATCATTTAAAATTAATTTTTAGGGTGTTAAAAATAAAAGAAATTGACTGAAAATTTAATTTTTGTCGATAAATCTCCTTCTCTTGGTTACGAGTGACTAAATACATATAAATAAGTCGTAATTTTCGTAATCAGAGCCCCTTTTGCTGGGCGACAATTAAACATATTGGTGCCCTGAGAGGCTGAGCCTGTGGTTAGACTTATTCCCTTGACCTTCTCTACCTACGCCACTTGGAGTTGTTGATTACTGTGGTGGGGGGGGGGGGGGGCACCAAAAATCATACTTTTAGGGCTTGTAATTTTCAAGGACAAACCTCTCTTCTCATTGGTCAGTTTTAGTTACGATTGGCCAATTACAGATAAATAAATAAAAACTTCATTATTTTTATATGTCTGCAATAGGTCAAACACAGGCAGGTGTGTGAGGTGTTGGGTTAGGGCCTGGTTATTCTCTACCCCTGAAATTTCCCGAATTATTATTTTTCGAAGTCCCCCCCCCTTGAAACGTATTCCTCCATAGATGTATTCTTCATTTAATAATAAAAATTGTGATATTGACGAGTTATTTAGACCACTAATGGCTCTGTCTCCCGTTAATTTTGTGGAATGCTCTTAGTGAAAATTGATAATCTTGGTTCGAATTTAATCGGACTTAATTATATGTAAATATATTGTTTGATTTTACAATGTAATGATTGATTGTTGTATTATTATGTAAATTAAATGTGACACTAATAAATTCTTACTTGGAGATTAATAGGTTTTTCAAACTGTTCCTGGTAACGCAAGTAAGGATCAACTTGGCTCAATAGTAACCGAAACTCTAAAATACGGGATTTTGATACCCATAGATAGATCAAAAGAATTAGCTTATTATGATTAAAAGTCAAGGAATCTTAATGAAAATTACACCGTCAGATTCACCGTTTCAGTGAACCTTACTGTAGAGGTTTCAAGCTGCCATCCGCTAAAATATGGTAATTTTTTTTTGGCAGAAGAAACATCATGGATGCATGTTTACTTGTTTGTTGCTTTTTCCCCATAGGGGCTATCTTATCAAATCAATGGTCCTAGGATATCGAGAGAGAGAGCTTATTCGCATGGAAATCGAAAGTTCTAGTGCTCTTTTTAAGTGACCAAAAAGATTTGAGGGCAACTAACCCCTCTCTCACGTCTCTTTTCCTCAAAATTGTCCGACCAATTGAGATAGCTCTTTTGTTCAGCATAGTTGAAAGGTACAATAACAATGCCTTTGGGGATAATATGACCTCCCACAGGGGAAAGGTCTATAAGTTATGACATCTACCCATTGTTTACATATAACGTTTGTCATTGCGAAGTGTCCAGGGATTTTTTTTTGTGGGGGGGGGGGGATTTGCTTCCGGGAAATTATCCAGAATTCCTATTTTAAATTCTTTTAATTTGTGTTACTTTCTCTTTGACCCTTTTTTATATATATATTGTGTGTTGTACAGAAGTTTAAATAAAAATCTTGAATCTTTGTCGATTCAATTCTACATGTGGAAATGTTAATGGTAATTGTCGGGTGGAAATTTTCACCAGGTTGGGATTGTATAGAGGATCTATCTGCGAGGGGGGGGGGGTCCACAGGAGATATGCTCCGTGGGGGAGTTTTCTGCAGGAGAAACTTTCCACTGAGGGGGGGATTCCTAAAAACATTTCCACGAAGGAGGGATCTCCGGCAGGATCTGAAAACAGTCAGAAATCAAGGTATTTTTCAAATGAAAGTGTGCCAAGAAGAACTGTTCAACTTGTTTTTTTGTTTTTTTATTTAATGTATAAGTCAGGGTTACTGGCAAAGGAAAACAAAATGGGCTGATGTAGAATAATCCGGGAAAGACTCAAAGGGCCAATGGAAAGTAGTTTAAGCAACTTAGTAGTTTAAGTAACTTGTCCGTGGACGACTACTTGTCTTAATAAGAGTACGTTCGGGCTGTGAATTACGGTTGGTGGCAATAACTGACTTGACCACAGTCAAGCAAACCTTAGTTCTGACAAGGTTTGAACTTTGAAAGTTTGGTTCTTTGTAAGTAGGCAATTTTTAAGGGCACATTTCCAGAGGAACTTAAATGGCTTTCTTTTCACAATGGTTCCCTGAAATTTGTCAAAATTCATAAATGAGATCCTTAACAGTCTTAACAGGGGTTACGGAGGAGGATGGCCTCCACCCAAAAATCCTGAATTTTCCAAATTTCTTATTCTAATTACCAAATAAATTTATTCGTCTTGGCATAACGCCCCCCCTGCCGAAACCCTGACTTATATATTAAATAAATAAAAGTCCTGCGAAAATATGTGCACTGGCTCTACTCAGTGACGAAACTTAGGGAAAGTTAATTAGAGTTGGATGATAAAACTGTGAGAGTACCTGAAAGTTCGGAGGCTAGAATGATTGGTGAGCAGGCAGGCTACGGTCTCGTAAACCCAAGAAAGAAAACACCCTAAATTCGTAGTTTCATTGGAAAATATTTTTTTTTGTATTTTCGCTTAAAAATTTAAAAAGAAACTACAAAACTGCCACCCTCAGATTTTGAAAAATACATTTTGCCCACGCCCCCTCTTTACATTTTTGTGAATTGACGCCACTGTTCATAAGTCCTATCTTGAGCTATAGTTAGAATATCGATCAATATCTGAAAGTTTATTCGGTTTCCAGCTAATCTCCCAACACGGACAAATCCCCCTCCCCTTTGTAAATTTTCCACCATATGCAAAATTGAGCAGGAAAAAGAGTGTGACCAATGTGATGAAAAAAGTTCCAAAATGCACATTCCAAAATGCAGACAGTCTATGGTATACAATATCTTCAAGTACTTATTTTTACATTTCGTTTTCTTTGGTTTTAACATTCAACGTTTTTGGAGGTTGAGTTGGTAACTTTTAAACAGGTTGTCCTACGATGAAAGTGCACAGAGTTAACGGACTGGGACTAAAAAGTACTATTCCTAGTGCTTCCCGTGGACTAAAAATAAAAAGTGGAATAAAAAGTGCTTCCCGTGGACTTTGCCTGGTACCGACGTCTATTGTACAAGATATAAGTTCACACCTTGCGATAGAGAATACGTCCACTAAGTGTACATTCGAAGGTATTCTTCTCAGTACCTTCAATTGGCCCATTTTTACATTTAACTTAAATAACATAGAGTCCAACTTCATGTCAGAACGAAGCCCACTCAAAATGGACAGAACTTCTTATTCCAAGTAACCAAGGAATAGTTTAAAAAAAGAACTTTTTCAAAAAGTCATTAAACCCTGTTTACAAAAAAGTTTTTGTTACTGTCCACAAGGCGTAAACCTGAAGATTTTTTCGTCTGAAGTACCTTCAAGGTGCTCACATTTTAAATTTAATTTCAATAACATTGGAGTCAAACTTTCAAAACCAAGAAAATTGACAATGGAAAGAACTATATATTCTGTCTTTATTTTGGAATATAGACGAAAGATTCTAATTTCTCTTCTTTTCTTAATTATTTTCGTTTGTTTTACTTTCTCTTTTGCAGCTCAATTTTACATATGAAGGAAATATTCTACAGGGGCTTAGAACCGTTTCATCCACCAGCAGTCGATAACCTGCACCTCTTTCGCCACAGAATCATATTTGACCTCTGTAACTTCCTATATTACTTTTAAAATGTTCATTGCGCCCAATATCTTTACTAATAAAACTCTATAGGTAAGTGAAGCTGTCCACTTGACTGATCTTCTCTTAACGCAAGATCATCTCGTCCCCTTCATTTATTCCCAGTCTTAGCAACTTAGTCATCTTAACATTAGTTTCTAAGCCTTTTGTTTTACCTTGAACTCTCAAAACGACATCCTCTCATCCTAACCGGGGACGACCTACTCTTCGTTTGGCCCTGGACGGTTGGCCGAAAAGGATAATCTGTAATCCGCAGAACGTGCCCAAGCCATTTAAACTTTTCTCCCATTATAGCTCTAGAGAGCAGGATGGAAACACACTTTTCGCACAACGTAGTTTTTGAGATCCAAGTCAGAAATGAAACAATTGGTAGACAATTTCTTAGGAAAACATCTAGCAAATCTTCCTCTGTTCCTCGGAACACCCATGCTTTAGAACCACACTTCACCACTTTCATCCCTGCAACTTACAATATTCTAATTTTGGTTTGCAGACTTCTCTCCCTATTCTTCCAAACTATTTTCAACTGTGAAAAAACACCCTGGGCCTTGGCTATTCTACTTTTAACTCCTCACTGTCCACTTGATCGATTTTGTCGTTACCCAACATCACGTTTTCGTGTTCACCTATTCCTAGCCTTAACGACTTAGTCTTCTTAACATTAATTTTCAAACCTATTCTCGAACCCTGAACTCCCAAAACATCTAGAAGTTCATTTATTTTGATAACACTTTCATATAAGGCGCTTAAATCCTCAGCATAATCTAAGTCTGGGAGAGTTTTAGTTCCGTATTTGATTCCGCGCTCTCTCTTAGCTTTTGCTGTGATGCTTCGGGCCAAGCACACCGAGACGACCACCACATCCGTATAAATGAAGATAGAACGCAACCCTGATCAACTCTTGATTGAAGGCAAACCAGCTGCTAACCTCATTTCCTACCTTAACTGCAGCAATATTGGTACATAGCACTAATCATTTCAATGTATTTATCTGGTATACCATACAAGGATAAGACCTTCGCTAAAGCTCTTCAATGAGTAGAAACGTGCGCTTGCTCACAATGTATAAAACTGCGGGCTAAAGGGCTCTGACGACTAGCACTTCTCAATTTGTACCGTAATATTTTTAAATATGTTGGTTAAATTGTTGAAGTCTATGAATAGGATTTTTGTAAAAGGGGAAGTACATAGGGATTTTTAGGAAAACAGTAGGATATATAGCTAATGCCTTTATAATTGCCACAGTTTCTCTTATCATCTTTCTTGTAGAGAGAGGTTTAATTAGAGTTTTCCTAAAATCACTTGGTACTTCTCCTTTTTCAAAAGTCCTACTGATTACCTTAAATTACCTTAAATTGCAGCTTGGAGCCATCTAAAGATTTTTTCTTTTAGAAAAAATCTTGAGTAACTCAAGAATCTTGAGTAACTGATAATCTTAAGTAAATTATATTTTTTCCTTTACAGATGTGCGAGGTCAGGATCTTTACCATCGTTAAACTTGTGTTTGAGAAATGCTTACAAACCTCAATTTCTCTTCAGTAAATCTACTAAATTTGAGTTACACCCTTTGATTTATTTTTCTGTACTGATGTAGAATGTCATGATTTTTCGCAATCAATAATAATGAAAAAAAAGCTCCCTAACAAAAAACATAAGTATTATTACTATTATATTCAAAAAAAAAATATTAATAACGTATTATACAAAATACACTCTGGGGGATACATACTGAGTTTACTACATGTCAGAGGTAGATAGTACAAAAAAGGATTTTTCTACGTTTATGCGTATTTGACATATAACTAAATCAAGGGATGAAACCAACAAAGAAAAAACTCTTTTCGCAAAAATTAATTAATTTTGTACAGGTATTGATAATTCGCTGAAACATAACACAATACTTGATTCCGTGTTTATAAATACATCGAAGAGTTGTAGTTAAAGGAGATATGAAAGTAACCAAAAACGTTTTTAAAGGAAAAGAATTGAGTTTAGGGATACAAATAAGAGCTCATATTTGAAAATCCATTAAATTCCAGAAAATTTAAATAAAATTAAAATAAGACTTTAGCGAGCACTATAAAGTTCACCCACAGCTCCCAGTTCCATTTTTCAGTTCTTTATTACTTGCAGTCCCATTGTATGACTTAGTGGGAAGATGGCTTTCAAGGCTGTATCTAAAGAGAGGAGGGGGGTATATAGGATTTGAACCCCCCCCGAAAAAAATAAATAATTGTCTGGCTCTCAAAACATAAGAAAAAACATATAAACAAATGTTTGATGCGCTGTTAGTTTTTTGCCCCCCCCCCCGAACAAAATCCTGGATACGGCCTAGCTGGATTTACATTTTTAGAGCAAAATTATCTTTCCTTAAAAAAGGACCACGAGGTTTCGGATAAAATACTATTTACATAAGCAACAGGTAAATATACCAACAAATCGTGTTAGTCGAAAACATTAAAACTCCATTAGCTGGTCAAAGCTCATACCCGTAGTCTAAGAGAAACACCAGGAAACTATTTTTAGCGTCTTAATGTAGACTTAATCTCTTAAGAAAAAAGGAAATTGGAGTGATATTTAAGGTCAGTGGTGTAGCAAGGGGGATGAGGTAAGGGTGGAAATCTTTAAATGTCTAAATCAAGGCTTTTTAAGCTTTTGTTCTCTACAATGCTAAAGGTTAGGCCGAATTGTTTCAAACTAAGAACTGTTTTTTACTGAAAGTATGCTCTACTTATATTATGGTAGTGATGGTGAAGGAGGAGGGGATAAAAAGCCGACATTATCCATGGGCGCTGAAAATACTAGCTACGTCTCTGTTTAAAATATTTTCAACAGCAAAGAAAGAATAAGAAACAAGTTCTTTGCTTTCTAAAAATATCGTGTTTAATTAACATTTCAGTTTAGTGATTTGTTTGGTTATTTTAAACAACTATCATATTATGTAACTATACAAAGCAGCTGATGAAGTAACCCCAAAAACTTACTTACCCCTCCCAGTTGTCATGATATACATCAGATAATATGAATACTTGTTGAAACAGACCCTAAAAAACATATAGAGCGTATAAATTCAACGACCCCTACCCCCAAACACACTTGTAAGTTGTTAAAAGAGAAATCGGGAATGAGTCTCAAAGAGATAAATATTTTTATACAACATATATGATTAAGCCCTTTCATATCTACTTTAACTTAAATGCAAATTATATTTCACGTATAGAAAACACGTATCAAAATGGAGCAGAAATACCATTACTACCAGAATAATACATACTGTAAAGAATAACATAAATAAAAATAATAATAAAGAACAATATAACTACAGATGTAATACTTAGTCACTGGAAAGAAATGAAGAAAAATTGAATCAACTCCAAAAAATAATGAAATGGAAAATCGAGGCATTGCATTGAAAATTTATTTGGATGAATAGGCACATACTTTCTATAATAAAGATTTTTTGAAAGTAGTGTGGAGAAGGCAATTAAGAAAATTGTAATTTTTGGCGCAAATATTCAAAATGTTATCAATTCTTCCTTATTCTATATACTTAAATTATCTTTGTCGTCGTAAAAAACTATTCGGAAAAAAAACGTTTCAACCATTAGCAGAATACTTAAAATAATCTAGTTTCACGTTTGCAAACAAGTCCGGGTTCTTCGACATTAATATTCCCTCGAAAACCAAAAACAACACAGTCCTTGACATGGGCATTTCTTAGCGGGGAAATTTCTTAGAAAGAGACATTTCTTAGAAGGGAAACCTTTTCTAGGAGGGGCGGTCAGCCATGGTCACTTAAGACTGAACATTCAAAAGGATGTTAAAATCTTCAATGTGTATTAAAATAGACATTTATTTAGTCTTACGCCCCTCCCCCAAAAAATGACCCGATGTTTCCCCATCTTTCAAGATACCCAAACTGAAGCGACGTCTCTGAGCTGCAGCGGGGAAAATCAATGCACTTTTGCGCTTTTCGTTTATTCAATCACCCAGCGTTCATGCCCAACTGTCAATGCAATACCTTACATGTTTGTAAACGAACATGTTACATGGTCTTTGTAAGAACTCAAGGAAAATGTAAACAAAATTATGAGAAAGCCACTTAGCCAAAAAAAAAAAAAAAATACAAATTTCGTTTAATTATTTCTCTGCGGAGAGCCAAAATCAAAACATGCATTGATTCAAAAAAGTTCGGAAATTAAATAAAAAAAAACAAGTTTTTTCAACTGAAAGTAAGGAGCGACGTTAAAACCTAAAACGAAAAGAAATTACTACGTATATGAAAGGGGCTGCTTCCTCATCAACGCCCCGCTCTTTACGCTAAAGTTTTTTGCTGTTATAAAAAGAAGAGTTGAGACAAAGAGTCAAACTTTAGCGTAAAGAGCGGGGCATGAGGAAGCAGCCCCTTTCATATACGAAGTAATTTCTGTTCGTTTTAAGTTTTAATGTCGCTCCTTACTTTCAGTTGAAAAAACTTGTTTTTTTTTATTTAATTTCTGAACATTTTTGAATCAATGCATGTTTTGATTTTGGCTCTCCGCAGAGAAATAATTAAAACGAAATTTGCATTTTTTTTTTTTTTGGCTAAATGGCTTTCTCATAATTTTGATCGAATGATTTTGAGAAAAAAAAAGAGCGGGGGAGGAAGCCTAGTTGCCCTCCAATTTTTTGGTTAATAAAAAAGGCAACTAGAACTTTTAATTTTTTACGAATCTTTTTATTAGTAAAAGATATACGTAACTTAAAAACTAGCTTACGTAAAGAATTTTTTATTCTCATGTTTTTATTACACATATGAGAGGGTTCGCCCCCTCGTCAGTACCTCTCTCTTTACACTAAATCTTAAATTTTGGCCCAATTCATTAAGAATGAGCCCTGAATCACAAAAGTCGTAGAATAAATAGTTGACATTACTAAAAATACTTTAGCGTAAAGAGCAAGGTATTAGGAGGAAGTGAGCCCCTCATATGGGTAATAATTTCTGTTTGTTTTAAGTTTTAATGCTGCTCCTTACTTCCAGCTGAAAAAAACTTTTTCATATTTATTTTTTCATCGTTTTTTTTTTCTTGAAGTGGTACTAATATTTATCAAAAATATAATGTGAAGAAGGTTTTTCTCCAGTGTATGCACTTCTTTTTGGCTTCTCATGGTTGCAGCAGTAGCTGCAATCTAACTCTCTATTGGTAAACAGCCTAGATCAGTTATACCTATAATGCTGATTCAAGAATGATAAATATTATATAGATTTATCTTAATTATAAAATTTTATTGTGGGAAAAATATTCGGGAACTTATAAACATAGCTTGAAATTCCTCAAAAATTATGGCGGATAGAATGAAAAATGTACTGTGGGAATCATCATAGTGGGAAACCCTTGACTTCAGGTTTTGAGCCTGTCACTTTCAAAAAACAAGGAGAACTGCCTCTCCTTCTTTGTGGTAGCAGTGATGCGTCTCCTTTTTTTCTATCACGGCAAAGCTAGCAGGCTACCCCAAGGTTGTTGCGCTTAGTAAGGGAAAATAATAAAAGATGCCTTTTAATAAAAACTACCTAATGAAAAAACGTCAATTAGTAATCTTTATTTCCATGGAAATAATTTTATTTTTTGTCTACAAACTCTTGATGATGCCGGTGATAACATACCCCTCGCACTCTTTAGTTATGTGACAAATTTGCACATATTTTTCGTTTAAGGGAGGTTGGAAGTGCAACTGATATTTAATGCCCGATTTTTAACAAAGAATCATATTAGCTTCTTTAGTTTATTAACCTAAATTAAACAAAGATATTTCTTCAAAATTTATATTTATGTATAATTATGATCATAATTATACATAATTATAATTATAATATTTTATTATATAATTATTATATAAATATATAATTATAATATAATATAATTATAATTATATTATGTATAATTATGTGTATATTTAAAACAACCTAATCGAGTAAACTAGAGTCAAGTATCATTGTTCAAGATCTGAACGCACTTAAGGTAAGCCAAAAGCATGATAGACTCAAGTTTTTTGCAAAATCGCTAAAAGGTGAAAGGACTCCTATAATGTCATCCTGATTGGGTGGGAAGATTTTCAAGTTGAATTTTTGGTTAATCATATTGAATTATCTTTATTTATAACTAGCTGTTGGGGTGGCGCTGTCCCACCTGTGAATATATATATATATATATATATATATATATATATATATATATATATATATATATATATATATATATATATATATATATATATATATATATATATATATATATATATATATATATATATATATATATGTTTTTAACTACGTAAAACTTGCAAATATACAACATTCTTCGCTGTCCCATTGTCTGTACACATAAATAGATTGTCAGGTTTCCCGACTCTTGAACATGCAACATATAATTGTCCATGAGAAAATCAATCCGTATTCAGATCTATACCTCATTATTCTATTGATTGCCCTTGAGATTTGTTGATGGTGATTGCTAATCAAACATTCCCTGTGTCCCCATCGTCATTTATGTTTCCCCCCGTGCCCCCCGGCGTCCCCATTGTAGTTGTGTCCCTGTGTCCCAGTCGTCATTTATAGTCGACAAACATGACGTCAGTCGACACACAAACATGACGTCAGTTGACACACACGTCCCAGTCGTCATTTGTGTCCCGGTGTCCCAGTCTGTAATTTCTCTTTGAGTGTCCCGGTCGTCATTTATATTCCCTGTGTCCTTGTCTGTATATACATTCGTTTTTGAATTGGTATATGATGAAATAAATTTTTTTGTTTTTTTCCTTTTTTTCCTTTTTAGTTTTTTTGTAGTTTTTACTTTTTTTACTTTTTTTATTTTTATTTTTTTAGTTTTCTTTTTCTCCTTTATTTTTCAGTTTTTTTCCTTTTTTTAGTTTTTCCTTTTTCAGTTTTTAGTTTTTTTATTAGTTTTTAGTTGTTTTTTTTCTTTTTAGTTTTTTGCTGTTTTTACCATTTTTTATTTTTTTTATTTTTTTTTCTTTTTTAGTTTTTAGTTTTGTTACCTTTTTTTAGTTTTTTTTAGTTTGTTAGCTTTTTTAGTTTTTTAGTAGTTTTTACCTGTTTTTTAGTTTTTTCTCTTTTTTAGTTTTTTTTCTTCTTTTGTATTAATGCTAAAGCCAAGGTTCGAACCTGGAACCTCTCGGACCTAGAACCTGGAACATAACGCTTTACCAACTGAGCTACTGTATTTGTATTTGTATCGGATTAAGGTCTATTAAGGTCCCTGCGTCGGCCCTGTAGTGCATTCCTGCAGCATGGTTCGATCTCTGGGTCCCGTATTACCACGCTAAGGTCAAACCCACTGCGCCAACACAGGTAGTTATATAACTGAGCTACTTCGGCTTGAATACATTCGTTTTTGAATTGGTATGTAATGAAATAATTCAGACGTCATATTCGGACAGTGACGTCACTCGACACAGAGACACACAGACAACTTATTTTTATATATATAGATAGATAGATAATTAGTTACTGAGTTAAATTTTAAAGTTAGGCATTTAATTTTAAATTTAGGCATTGAACTTTGGTAAATTAGTTAAATTACAAGGGTAATAATTTTCAACTTTTCAAAAAGAATACCATATATTTCTTGAGCAGTAATTAAATTTAAAAAAAGTTTCTTCCGGAAGTAAAGAGCGTAATCATCGTAAGAGTGATATTTTTTATTGCTCTATTCAAGCCTAATGGTATACTGTCTTCTCGCTCAACCGCAGGAAGTACGGACGCTCCAGTATACATGCGAAAATTGATAGAATTGTGATTAACTGACTAGTTTTTCACTGAAAAGAATAAATATGTTAGCTTTCGAGAGGAAATAAATTGTAATAATTGGCCTTGAAGGCTAAAAGTTAAATTATCATATATTCAAAGTAAAGAGCGTAGTTACGACCCAATCTAATCAAAATTTCAACTGTCGTGAAGCAAATTCCCAAGTTGAGACAATTTAGGAATGTATTTAGAAAAATAGAATTTTTAATCATAAAAACAGACTTTGGGAATTTTGATAAGAGCCTGAAACCCTTCACAAATGATGCGACGTTGAATCCCAAACCCTGACAAACAGAGCTAATCGCTAGCGTGACGTGAAACAACCCATGACGAATAGGTCTACCTTGTATATGAATTGCCTTTAACAAATCTTAGGGGTCCTCCTGACTGATTTTTTAGTGAGTGGAAATGCCTTCTATTTATTGCGACGGAGTTTACTTGGAAGCAGGGGCGGTAATTAGGGAGAAGGGGTCTAATATTTTGGCCCCTTTATATTTTTAAAATATATTTTTGGGGAATGTCTGTCATAAAATCTTTTTTTGGTGTATCCATTGAAAAAATGATAAAAAATTGCCCTCCTCTAGGATTTAAAAACAGATTTCACCCTTCTCTTCTACATTTTTGTAAATTGACGCCACTGTTGGAGAGTCAACTTTTATTTAGTATGAGTCTGTAGCTAGTAATTTCTTGATCAAATATTTTAAGTTTTCAAATTTTTTATTTAGAGAACAGTTCAAAAAGGAGCAAAATATGTGTGCTTAGCGGAGAAAAACTGTCCTGTAGATAAAAGGAGACGAAATCGGTGTCAGTTTTGCCGATTCCAGAAATGTCTGACAGTCGGGATGGTCAAGGAGGTCGTGAGAACTGACTCCTTAAAAGGAAGGAGAGGAAGATTACCTTCGAAGTCAAAATCCCCACAGCAGTGCCCACCCTCCCCACCAATTTCTTTAATTACATCATTGGTCCGTGCATATGTCGAAACTTCACCCGTTCTAAATGATGTAAGCTCATTAGTTTTTTTTATGAATTATATATGATAAATGGTAGAGAATACATAATGTTACTTTGTAAAACGCGTGTTTATGAACTTCAAAAGCTATCAAAGAAAAAAAAATTAGTATGTAAGCATAAAAGGGACATCTCTCGTAATTGGCATAAGCGACTAGACAGCAACTACTCTCACTTAGAGACGCATTTTCTCTTTTAAAACGAAATCAGGAAGAAGTTTTGTTTTAAACTGTATAACGGATTCTTGACGCTTAGAAACGGGTGACGTCAATCTTGAGTTGACGTCAAGAGAAAGTCGTTACTTGGAGGAATTTTAGTCAGTAAGTTTCCTCAGAGTTACAAAGTTTGAATAGGATACGAAGGTTTTTGTTTTAACCTTGGAAGGAATAGGCATAAAGAACTATAGATGTAAATTGGGAACAAAACGAAACATGAAAACACGTGTAAAGAATATCAGTTGATAGTTCTTTTTTTTCTGTAAACTTTCTTCGTTCATATAATTAGTGATTAGTCCTACGATCTTATAAGTATTTGAAAAGAAGTTCAGCTAAAAGTAAAATTAACGTTCAATGAATTAGATAACCTGAAGGAGATAAGTTACGGGGCTTTGATTCTGCATACATGAAGCTTTTTTCATGTTTAGTGAAACAATGCAAACAAAACAATCAGTTCCCTCTAAAATTATAGTTCAATATCTTTTAACTAAGTCATGTCTCTATATTACTTTTTTAAGCCTGAGGTATGTGGCCCAAATTTTTGGTCGTCTAAATTGACTGAGAAAGACGTCAATTAATCTAAGTCCCAAATAGAAAAGGACAGGCTTATAGCAGAAGGGGCTCTGTGCCAGCTCCACCCCGTCCACGTAAAATTCTCCAGATTTTCACTATTCTCACAATAATTTATGTTTTACTAAACCGGGTGTCAATTCATGAAAATGAAAGGACGGGGGTTAAATATATGTTTTGTGGGGGGTCCATGGGGGGGGGGTATTTTTTTTCCAGTGAAAATACCAAAAAATGCATATTCAATGAAAATGTCAATAAAGTAATTATTCAAATCTTAGGGGAAGAGTCAAGGGTAGATCAACCCCCTTGACCACTCCCTAGTTTACTCACCTGTTTACAAACATTTCAGCTATTTTTCTTTTATCGAATTCAACCCACTCCCATACTACATCCCAAAATAAATTTAAGCATACATGCCCACCTCCGCTGGCGGATTCCAGGGTAACTGGGGGGGGGCTGCCCCCTCCCCCACCCCTCCACATTGTTTCTGGTGTTTTCTTTCCCTGTTTTTTGTCTTTTTAACTCTTTTTTTAAGAAGGGAACTGTTAATATGGTCAATTATTGGCACCTTTGTCACACTGGGCCTCCAAGATTTTGCTCATTGGCGCCCTTTTCACATTGCCCCCCTCCCCCAAGATTTTGCTCTAGATCTGTCCCTGCCTACCTCAGGAATGAAATTTTCCCTTTTTTTAAACTTCGAACCATCTCAAAGTTTGACGTCTTGCATTGTTTAAAAAAAAAGACTTGTACTGTCTAAATATAGTTTTGTTACTACTTGCTTATCTGTTACATGCAGGGCTTCCACTCTCGAATCTCAAAATTTGGGGACAAGTTTAAAAAATTCGGGGAATTTTCGGGGGCAAGTTCAAAATGGAATTTTGTTACAAAATTCGGGAGCCAAAATTAGTTATAGCTTCGTTTTCAGGTTCAAGTAGGGCTTGGATCCACGTACTAAATCAAGTTTTTAGCAGAGTAGGTTCTAGAGCTAGAGTACAGGATTGGAACCCATAGCTAAAAACGATTTTTGCTGGCATTGCAGACAAAACCTCAGAACTATTTTTAAATGAATTAAAGAAAAATAGGTTGAATGACACTCTGGAACTTTTTTGCTTTAGGTTCTATATTACCTTTGCTGCTTTATTCCAATAGCCCGAAAACGAGATTTTTATGTCATTTATTTTCAGAAAGACGACGAAAATACAGTAGCCTATAGAAAGGCAATAATCTCATACTAAGCAATAATATGTGCAATGATTTCTCGAAATTAATAAATATTCTTCGGCAAGCAAACATGAACTTACACCAGAAATTTAATTTTAAAAATCACCTGAAAGCAAGGAACATAATTAAAAATTAAAACGAATAGAAACGATAACATAGTAAGAGGACTGTCCCGTTCTAAACGCCCAACTAGTCATGCTGAAATTTTTTAGTACTTAAGCCTCTCATTTTCAATTGTTTTGGAAGTTGTTCTTACAGAATCGGGACTAAATCTGAACTTAAGCATAAAGAAAAAGGGGGCTATCCCCTTCATATATATAATATTTTCTGTTCATTTTAACGTTGCTCCTTGGGCGGACTTTAGGACGGAAAAATCTTATTTTATTTCAAACAGTTCTTTAAAAATGCCAGGAAATCCAGCTCCATCTCCACAGAAAAATTGTTCCTCTCCCCGGAAAAATCGTCTAGACAATTCAATACCGTTAAAAATTTATCCCGGACAAAAACCATAAGGGTCTCTACGCGTAAGATTCGGTTTACAAAGATAAACTTACAATAAATAAAAAGAATTTTGTTTAGGCATCTTGGCAAATCCGTTTTTTCTCTGATTGGTTGAAAATATATACAGGTTTTATTGTCTTGACTGGTGTTTCAAAAGCCTTTTCGGTCCGGGGGTTCTACCTAGCTTCAAACACTTAGGCCTGTTTAGATCCTAGAGTGGAAATCAGCTTTTTCAATGTCTTCTGCACCAAAAAGGCAGTATTTTGGGATGGGAAAGCTAAAAGAATTTTTCGAATGATCTAACATGTATTTGCAACAAACCTTGTTTTTACTATACTGTGCAGGAAAAAATAAAGCCTTTAAGTTTCAACTATATTCAATTACAAAAAAAAAAATATGTCATTGAAAATTGCCACGAAGAGGCTCAATATCAGCTAAATCAAGCATACTACCTACGACTTATGGAGCCACAAAACCAGAAATAAGCGTAGCTGCTTCTTCAGCAGTTGTTGAAGCCTTAACATTTGACAGAAGCTTCGTCATTTCACGGTCAAGGACAAGAGAAGAGGAACTGAGAATGAATCTCTTCATTCCTACTTTGGTCTGAAGACTACACGCAACCGATATTGTCACCAAACAGTTTCGTTTATCTGTTGTCAAAGCTTTGAGGGCACTGCACAAGCGTTCTGCTGTAACGTTAGAAAATGGCAGTGCACACATGTAATTATTATTATTATTAATTTATGACCCGTCAAAAACGAGAAAGACGCAGTATATAAAAGAAAAAGAAAGAAAAGCACAAAAATTAAAATACTCTTCCACTACACATATTATAAAATAGCACTAGTCCAGGGGTGGTTGGCTCTTAAAACATTGGTACTGACTTTTGAGATTCTTCTCTCTATGGACATGGAAGGGTTGGTGACCTTATATTTCCTGGAGATGTCGCCATTGCTGTGCCACAAAGGGAGACGCAGGAGAAACTTAGCATATCTGTAAAATGCGCTGCAAATGGCTTTCTTTTCGGTAGCTGTGAATATTTTCCAGAAGGGAACCAGAGCAAGCAGATGGGGGGTAGTAAAAGCATTGTATAGTCGGGCAAGGAGAGAACGGTTGAAACGATACTTATTGGCAACAAGTAATCCGTAAGACGCTTGTAGACGGGAACAGAGGTGGTTTGTCAGTGCTGAGTGTGTTTCCTTCAATGTAGAAGAAATAGGAAGGCCAAGATACGTAAGGGACTCACAAGGCTTAATCAGAGTTTTGCCAATTTTAACGGAGAGGTTAATAGAAAACTCATTTTTTGAACCATTGAAGAAAAGAAGTTCTGTTTTAGATTCGTTGAATGAAAGTCCGATCTGCTTGTATGCCGCTGCAAGTGAGTCGTAATCTTGTTGAAATAAAGATATCGAACGAGAAACATGAAGAATGTCATCAGCAAAGTTCAGCAGCGAAAGATTAATTCCACGGAAAAAGCACGACGGCTTTATTACTTGCTGTGCTTCGATAATAGTGCTATTAAACAGTAATGGAGAATTTTTGCTACCTTGACGTACGCCTTTCTTGACACTCAGCGTTTTTTTTAGAAGAAAAAATGCCGGACGGAGAGGGTATCAGCATAACAGCCGAGAGCTTGTTGTACATACTGTAAACAGTGGAAAGGATGCAAGAGGAAACACCTCGCTGAAGGGCTTTGAGCAGGATATGGCCATGGATGCCAGAATTTAAGGCTCTACTAACATCAAGTGCTCCAAAGACGAGAAGATCACCATTTTTATCTGCATCAATAAGAAGATTTACAAGAACGCTGTGAACATGTTCCCATCCTGAGTGTTTTTTAAACCCGAAATGGTCCTCCGGAGTAGTGCATCGAAGTGCAATTTCATCAAAAATAAGGGATTCAAATAGCTTACAAAAAGTAGTTGAAACAGTGATCGGACGATATGAAGCACTCTGGTCAGCTGGTTTACCTTTTTTGAGAATAGGATGGACTAATCCAACACCAAAGCTGTCTCGAACGATGCCAGTAATGAAAATCATTTGAAATAGCAGAGAAAGGTGCTTTAGGAGAAGATTGCTGGCAAAGCTTAAATGAGTACCAGATATACCATCGATGGCCTTAGATTTTTTTTTTTAGCTTATAAATTTGGGAACGTATCAAGGACGGAGTGACCAGGACACCAATATCCTTAACTGTAAACTGAAGCTCCTTATCGAGGGCCTGGCAAAAGGTGTTATCTAAGCAGGAATTAGGGGCTGAAAATTGGTCTCTGAAGTAGTCGCACCAATCTTTTTCTGGCATGCAGGGCGGGCCATTGGAAGATTTGTTCTTAGCTCGAAGATGCCGTAAAGCAGGAGGCGAATTATCGATAATCTCGCTGGTACGGGCAACTTCGTTATCCTTATGCTGTGCGATGGCTTTGGAAAATTTACATTTCGCGTAAATCCGAACAGCGGTGACTACTCCGGAGCGTGGCTTCCCACAATCTGCCCATAATTGTAGCCAGAATTTTGCTGAATCACATGCGGCCAGGAGATTAGGATTATTCCGCCAGTTACGCACTTCCGTGCCGTGGCGAATTTTGCAGACCGAAACTGCAGTTTTCTCAGCTGTATGGATAGCATGCGTTATCTCAGAACAGTAGATGCTTAGTAGGATTTTTTTTGCTGAGTCTGCTGTCATGTTTGGACAGCAGAGAAGTGCGAAAGGTATTCGAATCTTCGTCAGTATGTAGTCACATGAACTCTAGTACGAATCGATGTTAGCAGCTTCCCAGTTGAGGTCATTCAAACATAGGTGAGACTTGGACAAGCATGGAGCAAGATCTGAGATCTATTGTCTTCAGGGTCAGACAGTTCACAGTTAAAGTCACCAAACAGGAGACAACTTAGGCCTTCATCTTCATATTTTGATACTAGCTTGGCAATAGATGTACGTGTGAGAGAGAACTTCCACTCAGACATATAATTACAGTAATTACTAAGAAAATAAACGACAAATATGACCACATTCGAAACTTCAACCACAAGGAAACTGTCAGACTTAGCAACTAGATTACCAAGTAGCTCTTTACATATCATCAGGGCCAAACCACCTTAAGGCCTACCGCAAGTGGACTTAGCATGGTGGAAAAACAGATTATGAGAAGACGTAAACTCCAACAGTTGACGACTATCGCTTGACAAGAAGTGTTCCTGAAGACCCACCACGTCAAACCGCAAGCAAAGTTCAGACAGTAGGTGATGTTTCGGTAGAACTTTCCCATTGATGTTCCACGATACCTTTTTTAAGGTTTCTTCAGGCATTGGAATTCTTTAGAAGAGACTGAGTGATAGGACATTTAAAAGTGTAACATGGGTGGTCGGAGGAATTGCAAAGAGCACACTTAAGTGCCTTGGTACAAGGATTATCTTTGGTTGTGGAGTGGCCAGCCTCATCACACCTGGAACATTTTCGGGTACCTGAGCACGCAGACGTAAAATGACCATATGACTGGCAAGAAAAGCATTGGGGTGGCAAGCGTTGAAATATACTAATGGGGAGTCTTCCGTACCTTATGATGTGTGGAACGCGAACAGAAGACTCAAGGTCCTCCTTAGACTCAAAAAGAAACTTAAACGAACGGGTATTTCGGATTTGAGTTGCTTTCAAAAAGTTGGCAATCAGATCACATAGGGTATTTTAATTCAGATCTTCAGGAACATAACGCATAATACCGAAAAGAGAGGGGCATTGGAGTTTAGGCTCAACTTCAGGGTTATTCCCGGTTATGCGTGACATAATAGATTCGGCACCACTTTTACCCTTTGTGACTACTTTCCAGGCGTCTCTACTGGGACGAAGCTCGATTATATTCCCACTAGCTTCTCCACAAACATGCTCCAGATAAGCTTTACGGGAGTCAGGCTTTTTAAGGTCTAAGGGGGACTCCTTGAGAATAACTGCATACGAAGGCTTGGCCGGTGGAGTGACTAATTGAATCATGGATGTAGCAAGTTTCTCAGCTGCACGGGCTTTTTTCTCACTTTCAATAAAGTCCTTCAAATTATTGGATATTTCTGTCAAATTTTGAGGAACAATAGCACTCAATTCACCAGGCATAGTTGGGACCTCCGTAGGATCAAAAATTACGAATTTCGGCAATTTGAACCAGCTAGTCTCAAATAACTGGATCGGTTTTGGCATATCTAACACATTATCGGCAATCTTTTGGCGAGCAACGTTGCGACTCGAAGTATTTGAATAGTGCCAAAGTGTATCCTTAGCTTTCATAATCGTATCCTTGTCATAAAATCCCATTGTCTTTTCACAAATTTCATCAGTCTTATTTGCTTGGAGCGCTCGCAATAAATAATTTAGCTAAGCATTGTGCACAAGTCTTTCTATCTCATTCGACATTATGCTAATTTAGAAGTCCAGACACACTCAATAGGAAAAAATAACTGGTTACTTTTTGCATGCGACAAGAGCTCATTAATAATTTAGTACTATAGTCAATAATCTAGTAATCAGTACTAAAATCAGTAATCTAAAACCTTTCTTAGGTTTTCAAACCTCGGCTTTCTTCATGGGTATGTGTGCTTACAGATAAACTTCCAATACTCCTCCACGGATATCGTACATATCTCTAAACCCGCCAAAGAAACAGTGCTCTGTTCGCGCCATTCCCTGTCAATTAGTGCCTTGTTCCACGAAAGCAACCCACGACTTCTTAGAAAATTTGCTAAGCTAGGTGGATTCAAGTTTCGAGCATTGACAGGATCAAGTAGACTTGTGAACTCATAAACGTCACATTCAAACGTAAAGCGTCTCTGTATCTGGATAATGGCCTCCTTGTAAAAGTCTCTTGCTATTATGTAGACCTTCCTCACCTCCAACTGTGCGATATCTGGACTAGACGAGACCAAGGATGCCAACTCCTCTTCTGCAGTATACCCAAGATAGACCTTCTGAACGTCAACATAATGGCTCTCGTCTTTTACGTCAAGAGCCAAAATATCAGTACAGTTTCTGACGTAGGTTCCATCCATATAGTTTATAGCCAAGGTTGCAATAAGCTTAAGTATTTCCGTCTTCAGCTTATAGAAAATTGGTGACTTCGACTGAAACAATACATTAAAGTCGTTCAAAATGCCTAGAGCGTAGTCAACAAACATCATTAGAACCTTCATAAAAGGATTTTTCAGAGCACTAGGGCCAAGTTCATTGCCATGGGTGGGGTCATCAAAATTGGCACTAGTGAAATAGAGGGACAATGCGCTCCACTGTTCAAGAATTCTTCGCACACATGCATGGAGGGACAGCCACCGGGTTTTCCAGGGGCTAGAATTTTGTGATCTGGTGTAGCCGAGAAATCTTGAAATTCTTCAAGTGCTGTAACTCAATTAGCGCTCATAAAGAAATGACTATAAACGTGGCGACATAAGTCTTTCAGAGTTTTGGGAAACCTCTTGCAGGCATACGAAGCACAAAGATGAATGGAGTGGCAGCTATACTTGACAACTACCACCCACGGATAATTGTCACTGATCAGCTTTGCTACCGCAATATGACATCCCATCATTGAGTTTGTTGTGTCGGCACGGAAACCAGTCCAATTTCGCAGAGGCACTTGATTTTCTATTGTTTTCAATGGGCACTGGTTTGATTGGTGTTTCTCTGAGTACCTCAAAGAGACTGACTGACTCTTTAGCTCTGCATTCTTTTTGAGTGTGTTCATATTCCTGGGACTTATAACACTGAATGACTCTGCAATAGTACTGATATACAATATACCTCCCTCTTTCTTCCAAAGCTATAAACATTTGGTGCTTGCGTATATATTGTTGCACTTTGTCCTTTAGGGAGGATTCCAAATAGAAGTTGAGAGTAGGGGGGATGGAAATTTTGGGTGGGACCAGGTAGACCCTGGTTAGGTAACTGAAGCATTCAGCTGCAATCACAATTGTCTAAAGTGTAAGTATGGTAAAATAATCAAGGAAATACGAAGAATCACCAATACTCACGAGATAATTATAACTTGAAGCAGAAGATATTATATCCAACCGGTTAATTTTGAACTTTCCAATGCTTAGAAGATTTGAGTTTCCAAACTATTGAAGCTCAATTCCGTTTTAAATTTTTCCATATCATACGTTCGCCAGCGTACCATAGTATAAAGGTACAAAAGAATATTAAAATTGTGGAACAAACAGTGAGCCTTCCACCAACTCTAGTTCGGGTAGATCATGGGAGATGAAAGATTTTCGGGGAGTTTTCGGGGATTCGGGGAACGACATTTTTTTTCGGGGATTTTTCTCGATTTTCGGGAAATTCCCCGAAAATTCGGGGACACTGGAAGCACTGGTTACACGAGCAATGTGACGTCGTTGAGACATTGCAATATTCAACGCAGTCAAAGGACAGTCTCCTTAATCTAGTGACGTTAGCGAGGATTTCTGACGAATCAGGAGCATCTTATAACTTAAGATCGATGCTTGAAATTTGACGATGCATTTTATGTGTCGTAACATTGATAAAGCGACAAAAAATAACAGGTTATTACTTGTCAGCTAGGCTGGATTTTATTGTATAGGTAATAAGTAAATTGATGTATGCAAGGTATCCAGAACTTTACTTGGTAATGGTAGAATATATACCAGTATTAATTTGGGGAAAATGGCTGCTTTTTTCCACTTGATATAATTAAGTGGAAATGGCTGTTTTCTTTCTTGTTATTCAGGCCTTAAAAGACCTGCCATTTCTTTAGAAAAAATAGCCCGCGCTCGTATGTACTTTCTTCTGAATTGCTGAAATGATGTTGCAGAATAGATACTGGTGGTCATGTAGGCTGTATATAGAATTCATTGATACCCTTTTACCACTAAAAAAGGTCACGTAAATGAGAATTTTAGACGCTTCACCAAATCCAGTGTTTCCCCTTTGATTTCCTCTTGAAGCGAAATTTCTTTTCTTTTCTATAGTTAATCATTTTTCGAATGATTAGTTATATATCAATATTTCTTTTTTTACTATGTTAATTTTTTTCGAATTTGTTTCTAACTCTTTTTTCTTATTTTGTAATTTCTCAAATTTAACCATAAAATATATTTATTGGGATTGGTCCACTCCTCAGAAGGGGCAATCAGGCTTTTCATGTATATTATGTGCTTAGGGCTTATTATACTAATCAGTGTTGCAGTTCTAGGCCTGCACAAGAATTCTTTTGAAATATAAAAGCCATTGCCTTAACCATTTCTGTTACAATCAAATAAATGAATTACTAAGTGCCTATTAATCTATTTTCCCATAAATATTAATTCATTCTCCACCAATACTGTTGTCAAAATCTGTTCAGGAGATTTAAAGCTTGGAGCAGGTATGGTGGAAAATTTGACATGATTTTATTTTCCAGAAAGCAGTTCATTTTGAGTTTCAATTGAACACTAGCAAATTCTGGGTGAATTTTGAGTTTAAAAAGATTTAAAGTTCCAATGACTAAAGTGGAAGCAGTTGCTGTCTTTATAAAAAAAATTTGATGGATTTAGAAATTTTAGCTTTAATTTCATTGAAGCTTCATCTAAATCCATCCAATGGAATGCTAAGAATTTTATGACGTGTTCTTTTCTTTTGGTACTTCATGACCAGAGCCCAAAGCAATAGCTAATAATCAATGATCCCTTGCAGTAAAAAGAAAAAGAGAAGACAATAAATAGAAGTTCTCGGAAAGTTATCGTGCTACAACTATAATATTAGCCTTGAATCTACAAAATTAATGCATTATCAAAGTTTCAAGAAAAGGCAAGTGTGAGGTCTAAAGAATTTCAGATGGTCTGAATACCTCCTAGGAGACTCAGCCCCTTTTAAAACTCGCTTTTACATCCCTGAAAAATTTTATATATTGTTGGTTATTGAGAAAATTTAAAGTTCTACCTGTAATACTGGGCACATTTCAAATATAAGCATTATAATTCCATTGCAGTCGAGCATTTAGCTCTGAGATTTTAAGCCAGGTAAACGATAGTCGTCATTGTTTTGAACCCTTTAAATTTTTGGGCCAAAAAAAAAGATACGAACCCAGAAGAGTAAATGCGAGTGTTTGTGGCTTATCTATTTTTCAGAATTGTTTGATATAATTTTATTATTTGTTTTCTTTTAGAGTGAAATTTCTGACATCGAACCACATGCTTTATCTGACTCTGGAGTAATAAGTCGCTTTTTTCAACTAATTACTTTATCGATTGGTGTGATAAGGACGTGGTCTGAGCGTATACCTGGATTTTTAGACCTCTATCAAGAAGACCAAGAATTACTCTTTCAATCGGCTTGTCTGGAACTCTTTGTCCTTGGACTCGCATACAGGTAAGGATAGTGGAATAGCTATATTTCATACTTATTCCTCGTGTTCTAGCCTTACCTAATACTGTCTGTCAAGGAAAACTTCAAATAAAAAATATTACCACACAAACTTAAATTTCAAAGAAATATGACATTTTTTTAATGAATACAAAAGCTTCTTGGCTACAAAAATCCTTGTGAATGGTAGTTATGTTTTCAGTAAAGAACAACAAATCGAGCTCTACAATTAAGCAAGGAATTTCTTGGGGAGCGAAAACCCAGTGACAATATAGGGTAGTTTCTTTCTGGTTTAATCTTGGACGCCATTTCTGAAAAGCTAAGAAGACAGGAGACATATTTGCTACGTCCTAATACTGTTCCATTCGATCAAAACTGCCAGTTATCAAGTGAATCGTGGGTACTCTCTGAATCTTTTTCCTTGTTGCACAGGAGGGGGAGGGGTATATGGCTTAAGATTAGGCTACTTTTTTCATTAAAGTGTTACAGTGATTTTAACGTCAGGGATGATTGTCCCTTGGTGTCCTATTCACCGCTTTTCCCCCTTTAGTATAGCACAATCAATTCTTGGGACACATTGCAGGGATCTAAACCCTACCAACAATTATATCTGATTGGACTGGAACTTTAAATCCTTTATTAAGAGAAAGCTTTTATTTTGGGTAGGCCACAATTTTCACACACAAAAAAAACACTACACAATTTATAACTACAGATTTGTTTACAGTAAAACCCGGATAATAAACCACTCAGTTGGAGAGTCCAAAAAGCTAATTCAAATCGATATGTCAGGTCATGCCTACGACTTCGACGGGAATTCAAGTTGAGTTGTTTTAATGCATTATCGTATGATGAGCAGTTGTGTCCAAGCATAATTTTCACAGCTCTTTTTTGTGCAATCTCAAATCTGTCTTATTTAATTACCACTAGCAATTTAGACCCACTATGTGAACTAACTTGTAAAAAACAAATTAATTTGGAGCAAATTTTTATTTAGTACAAATCAATTTAGTCCAAAATGTTATTGCATAATTTTATGTGGCACTTTTTCCTTGTAGAACAAAGGCATTGGACTAAAGACTCATTTTCTGCAATGGGATTTGAGTTACTCGTCAAGAGGCAATTCGGGCTTTCGGTGATTGGCTTCCAAGTATTCTTGAATTCTTGAGAAGTTTGCGCACCATAGATATTGACAGATCAGCAGTATCTTGCTTAGCACCCCTTGCTCTGGTCACAGGTTGGTTCTTTTTGTTTTAGGGAGCCAAGAAAATTTTTCTTTAGAGTTCTCTTTTGTTTTAGGGAGCCAAGAAAATTTTTCTTTAGAGTTCTCTTTTGTTTTAGGGAGCCAAGAAAATTTTTCTTTAGAGTTCTCTTTTGTTTTAGGGAGCCATGGAAATTTTTCTTTAGAGTTCTCTTTTGTTTTAGGGAGCCAAGAAAATTTTTCTTTAGAGTTCTCTTTTGTTTTAGGGAGCCAAGAAAATTTTTCTTTAGAGTTCTCTTTTGTTTTAGGGAGCCAAGAAAATTTTTCTTTAGAGTTCTCTTTTGTTTTAGGGAGCCATGGAAATTTTTCTTTAGAGTTCTCTTTTGTTTTAGGGAGCCAAGAAAATTTTTCTTTAGAGTTCTCTTTTGTTTTAGGGAGCCAAGAAAATTTTTCTCTAGAGTTCTCTTTTGTTTTAGGGAGCCAAGAAAATTTTTCTTTAGAGTTCTCTTTTGTTTTAGGGAGCCATGGAAATTTTTCTTTAGAGTTCTCTGTTGTTTTAGGGAGCCAAGAAAATTTTTCTTTAGAGTTCTCTTTTGTTTTAGGGAGCCAAGAAAATTTTTCTTTAGAGTTCTCCTTTGTTTTAGGGAGCCAAGAAAATTTTTCTTTAGAGTTCTCTTTTGTTTTAGGGAGCCAAGAAAATTTTTCTCTAGAGTTCTCTTTTGTTTTAGGGAGCCAAGAAAATTTTTCTTTAGAGTTCTCTTTTGTTTTAGGGAGCCAAGAAAATTTTTCTTTAGAGTTCTCTTTTGTTTTAGGGAGCCTTGGAAATTTTTCAAAGAGATATTTTAGGCCGGTATCTAAAATATTGCTAAATTCGACTATAAATTATGAGTATGTCAGCACGGAAATTGAACTGGTTTTGTTGGGGATTGTAGTGCAAGGAATCTGTCTCTCTCTTTCTCTCTCTCTCTCTCTCTCTCTCTCTCTCTCTCTCTCTCTCTCTCTCTCTCTCTCTCTCTCACACATAATAATAATGATAATCATTCTCTTTTAAATTCTTCTTTACTTCTTCTGCTTTTTCGTCTTTGTAATCTTATTCTCTTTTTAACTACATGAAGTAGTTTCCTCGTCTTCATGATTTCGTTTGTCATTTAATTCGCCAAATATTGTCAGCTATGCGTACTGTGTGATATACAATCGTCGGTCGTGAATGAAACATTTCAATTTAGCAACGATAATTTTGAAAACCCAAAAGCAAAACATCCTGTATAAATTTTTCCTTGTTAAGAGCACCAATTGATAGTAATCTATTCTAATGTAAAGCAGGCAAATAATCTGGTTCATGGGTCATAAGGCTATATGAAAGTTTTACAGTTCGGGGAAAGAGCCCTAGTATCTTCAAAACTGTAGCAAATTGGAATAAAAAGCACGTCAATGCAAGGACTGTAGCCAAAAATCACCAACTCCATGTAATTCCAATCTTTAAAAATAAAGGAAATTGTATTTTTGCATTGGTAGCAGTTTCTGTTCCTTTTTTAATTTTATTTTTTTAGAATTAGTGAATGCTAGAAGATTGTACCAATGAAAGCTGCCAGTTGTTGTCACTTATAGAAGATGGAGAAGAATTTCTAAAATCCAGAGTAATTTATCCAAATTATAATCAAATTACTATTCTTAAGAATATGGAATTGATTGAGTGTCATGAATGGTGGGCCAGGGTGAATCTCTTTCTTCCTGTTTCGGGCAGATTTTTCTGATCTTCAGTTTTAAGCACTCTCTTTACTTGTATTTGAAAAAACTTGTCTAAACAAAAATTAATCAATGAAATGTGGCGACGTTTGGCGGACGGAATTTTAGAAATATTACCTTTACATCCAGATTCCGAAATACAATGTTTTGTGAGTTTTATTCTGAGTTTTAGCTATAGATACATGACGCTGAAGACACGAGGGATCGTGTTCTATTTTTGCCAGAAAAATTTACAGCCTAAAAATTTCAACATTAAAGTGTTTTTTCTTCTTTTTTTTAGAGCGTCATGGCTTGCGAGAACCTGCCCGAGTTGAACAGCTTCAAACACGAATCATTGGGTCCTTAAGAGATCATGCCACGTATAATCCTGAAGCTCAGAAAAAGTCTAATTATTTTTCAAGAGTTCTTGGAAGACTACCATAGCTACGGAGTCTCTCTGTCCAGGGACTTCAGCGAATTTTCTATCTCAAACTTGAAGAAATTGTGCCAACACCCCCACTCCTTGAAAATATGTTTGCATCAAGTTTGCCTTTTTAACCACTTTCAATGATGAATCACACTTTTGAGAAAATTAATCTTATAAGTTCTATAGTTTTGACTCTAATACTGTTTTTGCCTTTTCTTTAAAACCAGTTCACTTCCACTTACTGCTATAAAGTTTTACGCAGAATTCAAATCGGGGCTATGTAGGACTGTGCAATTATTTATTGGTAAAAGCGCATATTTGAGAGCAAAATTCTTAGGGATGGGTTTAAACTCAATTAGGTCTTTATGCTCTGTGATGTAACAAGATGTATTTTTTTTTACATGAATTTACCGGTTACTTGTATGCTAGAAAAAGTTTTTACTTCTGTACTCACTTTGCTTTTCTCTCTAATTTAAAATAGAAATAATTTAAATTTGACTTTTAAAATTTTCCAGTCGTATTTCTTTATTTCCCCGTCTTTACAGTGCAGTTTGCAATTTAGTTTTAAATTTTTGTTCCATCATATATAAAACCTTAAAAAATTGCATTTTTGAATAGTGGATGCTTATACCTCTGGATTGCGCATTCAGAATTACTGTTCGAGTAAAAACACAAGGTAACACACATATCATTCATAATTCTTGAGTAAAAACACAAGGTAACACACATATCATTCATAATTCTCGAGTAAAAACACAAGGTAACACACATATCATTCATAATTCTCGAGTAAAAACACAAGGTAACACACATATCATTCATAATTCTCGAGTAAAAACACAAGGTAACACACATATCATTCATAATTCTCGAGTAAAAACACAAGGTAACACACATATCATTCATAATTCTCGAGTAAAAACACAAGGTAACACACATATCATTCATAATTCTAGAGTAAAAACACAAGGTAACACACATATCATTCATAATTCTCGAGTAAAAACACAAGGTAACACACATATCATTCATAATTCTCGAGTAAAAACACAAGGTAACACATATATCATTCATAATTCTCGAGTAAAAACACAAGGTAACACACAAATCATTCATAATTCTCGAGTAAAAACACAAGGTAACACACATATCATTCATAATTCTCGAGTAAAAACACAAGGTAACACACATATCATTCATAATTCTCGAGTAAAAACACAAGGTAACACACATATCATTCATAATTCTCGAGTAAAAACACAAGGTAACACACATATCATTCATAATTCTCGAGTAAAAACACAAGGTAACACACATATCATTCATAATTCTCGAGTAAAAACACAAGGTAACACACATATCATTCATAATTCTCGAGTAAAAACACAAGGTAACACACATATCATTCATAATTCTCGAGTAAAAACACAAGGTAACACACATATCATTCATAATTCTCGAGTAAAAACACAAGGTAACACACATATCATTCATAATTCTCGAGTAAAAACACAAGGTAACACGCATATCATTCATAATTCTCGAGTAAAAACACAAGGTAACACACATATCATTCATAATTCTCGAGTAAAAACACAAGGTAACACACATATCATTCATAATTCTCGAGTAAAAACACAAGGTAACACACATATCATTCATAATTCTCGAGTAAAAACACAAGGTAACACACATATCATTCATAATTCTCGAGTAAAAACACAAGGTAACACACATATCATTCATAATTCTCGAGTAAAAACACAAGGTAAAACACATATCATTCATAATTCTCGAGTAAAAACACAAGGTAACACACATATCATTCATAATTCTCGAGTAAAAACACAAGGTAACACACATATCATTCATAATTCTCGAGTAAAAACACAAGGTAACACACATATCATTCATAATTCTCGAGTAAAAACACAAGGTAACACACATATCATTCATAATTCTCGAGTAAAAACACAAGGTAACACTCATATCATTCATAATTTTCGAGTAAAAACACAAGGTAACACACATATCATTCATAATTCTCGAGTAAAAACACAAGGTAACACACATATCATTCATAATTCTCGAGTAAAAACACAAGGTAACACACATATCATTCATAATTATCGAGTAAAAACACAAGGTAACACGCATATCATTCATAATTCTCAAGTAAAAACACAAGGTAACACACATATCATTCATAATTCTCGAGTAAAAACACAAGGTAACACACAAATCATTCATAATTCTCGAGTAAAAACACAAGGTAACACACATATCATTCATAATTCTCGAGTAAAAACACAAGGTAACACACATATCATTCATAATTCTCGAGTAAAAACACAAGGTAACACACATATCATTCATAATTCTCGAGTAAAAACACAAGGTAACAAACATATCATTCATAATTCTCGAGTAAAAACACAAGGTAACACACATATCATTCATAATTCTCGAGTAAAAACACAAGGTAACACACATATCATTCATAATTCTCGAGTAAAAACACAAGGTAACACACATATCATTCATAATTCTCGAGTAAAAACACAAGGTAACACACATATCATTCATAATTCTCGAGTAAAAACACAAGGTAACACACATATCATTCATAATTCTCGAGTAAAAACACAAGGTAACACACATATCATTCATAATTCTCGAGTAAAAACACAAGGTAACACACATATCATTCATAATTCTCGAGTAAAAACACAAGGTAACACACATATCATTCATAATTCTCGAGTAAAAACACAAGGTAACACACATATCATTCATAATTCTCGAGTAAAAACACAAGGTAACACACATATCATTCATAATTCTCGAGTAAAAACACAAGGTAACACACATATCATTCATAATTCTCGAGTAAAAACACAAGGTAACACGCATATCATTCATAATTCTCGAGTAAAAACACAAGGTAACACACATATCATTCATAATTCTCGAGTAAAAACACAAGGTAACACACATATCATTCATAGTTCTCGAGTAAAAACACAAGGTAACACACATATCATTCATAATTCTCGAGTAAAAACACAAGGTAACACACATATCATTCATAATTCTCGAGTAAAAACACAAGGTAACACACATATCATTCATAATTCTCGAGTAAAAACACAAGGTAACACACATATCATTCATAATTCTCGAGTAAAAACACAAGGTAACACACATATCATTCATAATTCTCGAGTAAAAACACAAGGTAACACACATATCATTCATAATTCTCGAGTAAAAACACAAGGTAACACACATATCATTCATAATTCTCGAGTAAAAACACAAGGTAACACACATATCATTCATAATTCTCGAGTAAAAACACAAGGTAACACACATATCATTCATAATTCTCGAGTAAAAACACAAGGTAACACACATATCATTCATAATTCTCGAGTAAAAACAAAAGGTAACACACATATCATTCATAATTCTCGAGTAAAAACACAAGGTAACACACATATCATTCATAATTCTCGAGTAAAAACACAAGGTAACACACATATCATTCATAATTCTCGAGTAAAAACACAAGGTAACACACATATCATTCATAATTCTCGAGTAAAAACACAAGGTAACACACATATCATTCATAATTCTCGAGTAAAAACACAAGGTAACACACATATCATTCATAATTCTCGAGTAAAAACACAAGGTAACACACATATCATTCATAATTCTCCAGTAAAAACACAAGGTAACACACATATCATTCATAATTCTCGAGTAAAAACACAAGGTAACACACATATCATTCATAATTCTCGAGTAAAAACACAAGGTAACACACATATCATTCATAATTCTCGAGTAAAAACACAAGGTAACACACATATCATTCATAATTCTCGAGTAAAAACACAAGGTAACACGCATATCATTCATAATTCTCGAGTAAAAACACAAGGTAACACACATATCATTCATAATTCTCGAGTAAAAACACAAGGTAACACACAAATCATTCATAATTCTCGAGTAAAAACACAAGGTAACACACATATCATTCATAATTCTTGAGTAAAAACACAAGGTAACACACATATCATTCATAATTCTCGAGTAAAAACACAAGGTAACACACATATCATTCATAATTCTCGAGTAAAAACACAAGGTAACACACATATCATTCATAATTCTCGAGTAAAAACACAAGCTAACACACATATCATTCATAATTCTCGAGTAAAAACACAAGGTAACACACATATCATTCATAATTCTCGAGTAAAAACACAAGGTAACACACATATCATTCATAATTCTCGAGTAAAAACACAAGGTAACACACATATCATTCATAATTCTCGAGTAAAAACACAAGGTAACACACATATCATTCATAATTCTCGAGTAAAAACACAAGGTAACACACATATCATTCATAATTCTCGAGTAAAAACACAAGGTAACACACATATCATTCATAATTCTCGAGTAAAAACACAAGGTAACACACATATCATTCATAATTCTCGAGTAAAAACACAAGGTAAAACACATATCATTCATAATTCTCGAGTAAAAACACAAGGTAACACACATATCATTCATAATTCTCGAGTAAAAACACAAGGTAACACACATCATTCATAATTCTCGAGTAAAAACACAAGGTAACACACATATCATTCATAATTCTCGAGTAAAAACACAAGGTAACACACATATCATTCATAATTCTCGAGTAAAAACACAAGGTAACACACACATCATTCATAATTCTTGAGTAAAAACACAAGGCAACACACATATCATTCATAATTCTCGAGTAAAAACACAAGGTAACACACATATCATTCATAATTCTCGAGTAAAAACACAAGGTAACACACATATCATTCATAATTCTCGAGTAAAAACACAAGGTAACACACATATCATTCATAATTCTCGAGTAAAAACACAAGGTAACACATATATCATTCATAATTCTCGAGTAAAAACACAAGGTAACACACATATCATTCATAATTCTCGAGTAAAAACACAAGGTAACACACATATCATTCATAATTCTCGAGTAAAAACACAAGGTAACACACATATCATTCATAATTCTCGAGTAAAAACACAAGGTAACACACATATCATTCATAATTCTCGAGTAAAAACACAAGGTAACACACATATCATTCATAATTCTCGAGTAAAAACACAAGGTAACACACATATCATTCATAATTCTCGAGTAAAAACACAAGGTAACACACATATCATTCATAATTCTCGAGTAAAAACACAAGGTAACACACATATCATTCATAATTCTCGAGTAAAAACACAAGGTAACACACATATCATTCATAATTCTCGAGTAAAAACACAAGGTAACACACATATCATTCATAATTCTCGAGTAAAAACACAAGGTAACACACATATCATTCATAATTCTCGAGTAAAAACACAAGGTAACACACATATCATTCATAATTCTCGAGTAAAAACACAAGGTAACACACATATCATTCATAATTCTCGAGTAAAAACACAAGGTAACACACATATCATTCATAATTCTCGAGTAAAAACACAAGGTAACACACATATCATTCATAATTCTCGAGTAAAAACACAAGGTAACACACATATCATTCATAATTCTCGAGTAAAAACACAAGGTAACACACATATCATTCATAATTCTCGAGTAAAAACACAAGGTAACACACATATCATTCATAATTCTCGAGTAAAAACACAAGGTAACACACATATCATTCATAATTCTCGAGTAAAAACACAAGGTAACACACATATCATTCATAATTCTCGAGTAAAAACACAAGGTAACACACATATCATTCATAATTCTCGAGTAAAAACACAAGGTAACACACATATCATTCATAATTCTCGAGTAAAAACACAAGGTAACACGCATATCATTCATAATTCTCGAGTAAAAACACAAGGTAACACACATATCATTCATAATTCTCGAGAAAAAACACAAGGTAACACACATATCATTCATAATTCTCGAGCAAGGTAAATACACAAGGTAACACAATATACACAAAATACACAAGGTAAATAAAACACAAGGTAACACACATATCATTCATAATTCTCGAGCAAGGTAAAAACACAAGGTAACACACATATCATTCATAATTCTCGAGTAAAAACACAAGGTAACACACATATCATTCATAATTCTCGAGTAAAAACACAAGGTAACACACATATCATTCATAATTCTCGAGTAAAAACACAAGGTAACACACATATCATTCATAATTCTCGAGTAAAAACACAAGGTAACACACATATCATTCATAATTCTCGAGTAAAAACACAAGGTAACACACATATCATTCATAATTCTCGAGTAAAAACACAAGGTAACACACATATCATTCATAATTCTCGAGTAAAAACACAAGGTAACACACATATCATTCATAATTCTCGAGTAAAAACACAAGGTAACACACATATCATTCATAATTCTCGAGTAAAAACACAAGGTAACACACATATCATTCATAATTCTCGAGTAAAAACACAAGGTAACACACATATCATTCATAATTCTCGAGTAAAAACACAAGGTAACACACATATCATTCATAATTCTCGAGTAAAAACACAAGGTAACACACATATCATTCATAATTCTCGAGTAAAAACACAAGGTAACACACATATCATTCATAATTCTCGAGTAAAAACACAAGGTAACACACATATCATTCATAATTCTCGAGTAAAAACACAAGGTAACACACATATCATTCATAATTCTCGAGTAAAAACACAAGGTAACACACATATCATTCATAATTCTCGAGTAAAAACACAAGGTAACACACATATCATTCATAATTCTCGAGTAAAAACACAAGGTAACACACATATCATTCATAATTCTCGAGTAAAAACACAAGGTAACACACATATCATTCATAATTCTCGAGTAAAAACACAAGGTAACACACATATCATTCATAATTCTCGAGTAAAAACACAAGGTAACACACATATCATTCATAATTCTCGAGTAAAAACACAAGGTAACACACATATCATTCATAATTCTCGAGTAAAAACACAAGGTAACACACATATCATTCATAATTCTCGAGTAAAAACACAAGGTAACACACATATCATTCATAATTCTCGAGTAAAAACACAAGGTAACACACATATCATTCATAATTCTCGAGTAAAAACACAAGGTAACACACATATCATTCATAATTCTCGAGTAAAAACACAAGGTAACACACATATCATTCATAATTCTCGAGTAAAAACACAAGGTAACACACATATCATTCATAATTCTCGAGTAAAAACACAAGGTAACACACATATCATTCATAATTCTCGAGTAAAAACACAAGGTAACACACATATCATTCATAATTCTCGAGTAAAAACACAAGGTAACACACATATCATTCATAATTCTCGAGTAAAAACACAAGGTAACACACATATCATTCATAATTCTCGAGTAAAAACACAAGGTAACACACATATCATTCATAATTCTCGAGTAAAAACACAAGGTAACACACATATCATTCATAATTCTCGAGTAAAAACACAAGGTAACACACATATCATTCATAATTCTCGAGTAAAAACACAAGGTAACACACATATCATTCATAATTCTCGAGTAAAAACACAAGGTAACACACATATCATTCATAATTCTCGAGTAAAAACACAAGGTAACACACATATCATTCATAATTCTCGAGTAAAAACACAAGGTAACACACATATCATTCATAATTCTCGAGTAAAAACACAAGGTAACACACATATCATTCATAATTCTCGAGTAAAAACACAAGGTAACACACATATCATTCATAATTCTCGAGTAAAAACACAAGGTAACACACATATCATTCATAATTCTCGAGTAAAAACACAAGGTAACACACATATCATTCATAATTCTCGAGTAAAAACACAAGGTAACACACATATCATTCATAATTCTCGAGTAAAAACACAAGGTAACACACATATCATTCATAATTCTCGAGTAAAAACACAAGGTAACACACATATCATTCATAATTCTCGAGTAAAAACACAAGGTAACACACATATCATTCATAATTCTCGAGTAAAAACACAAGGTAACACACATATCATTCATAATTCTCGAGTAAAAACACAAGGTAACACACATATCATTCATAATTCTCGAGTAAAAACACAAGGTAACACACATATCATTCATAATTCTCGAGTAAAAACACAAGGTAACACACATATCATTCATAATTCTCGAGTAAAAACACAAGGTAACACACATATCATTCATAATTCTCGAGTAAAAACACAAGGTAACACACATATCATTCATAATTCTCGAGTAAAAACACAAGGTAACACACATATCATTCATAATTCTCGAGTAAAAACACAAGGTAACACACATATCATTCATAATTCTCGAGTAAAAACACAAGGTAACACACATATCATTCATAATTCTCGAGTAAAAACACAAGGTAACACACATATCATTCATAATTCTCGAGTAAAAACACAAGGTAACACACATATCATTCATAATTCTCGAGTAAAAACACAAGGTAACACACATATCATTCATAATTCTCGAGTAAAAACACAAGGTAACACACATATCATTCATAATTCTCGAGTAAAAACACAAGGTAACACACATATCATTCATAATTCTCGAGTAAAAACACAAGGTAACACACATATCATTCATAATTCTCGAGTAAAAACACAAGGTAACACACATATCATTCATAATTCTCGAGTAAAAACACAAGGTAACACACATATCATTCATAATTCTCGAGTAAAAACACAAGGTAACACACATATCATTCATAATTCTCGAGTAAAAACACAAGGTAACACACATATCATTCATAATTCTCGAGTAAAAACACAAGGTAACACACATATCATTCATAATTCTCGAGTAAAAACACAAGGTAACACACATATCATTCATAATTCTCGAGTAAAAACACAAGGTAACACACATATCATTCATAATTCTCGAGTAAAAACACAAGGTAACACACATATCATTCATAATTCTCGAGTAAAAACACAAGGTAACACACATCATTCATAATTCTCGAGTAAAAACACAAGGTAACACACATATCATTCATAATTCTCGAGTAAAAACACAAGGTAACACACATATCATTCATAATTCTCGAGTAAAAACACAAGGTAACACACATATCATTCATAATTCTCGAGTAAAAACACAAGGTAACACACATATCATTCATAATTCTCGAGTAAAAACACAAGGTAACACACATATCATTCATAATTCTCGAGTAAAAACACAAGGTAACACACATATCATTCATAATTCTCGAGTAAAAACACAAGGTAACACACATATCATTCATAATTCTCGAGTAAAAACACAAGGTAACACACATATCATTCATAATTCTCGAGTAAAAACACAAGGTAACACACATATCATTCATAATTCTCGAGTAAAAACACAAGGTAACACACATATCATTCATAATTCTCGAGTAAAAACACAAGGTAACACACATATCATTCATAATTCTCGAGTAAAAACACAAGGTAACACACATATCATTCATAATTCTCGAGTAAAAACACAAGGTAACACACATATCATTCATAATTCTCGAGTAAAAACACAAGGTAACACACATATCATTCATAATTCTCGAGTAAAAACACAAGGTAACACACATATCATTCATAATTCTCGAGTAAAAACACAAGGTAACACACATATCATTCATAATTCTCGAGTAAAAACACAAGGTAACACACATATCATTCATAATTCTCGAGTAAAAACACAAGGTAACACACATATCATTCATAATTCTCGAGTAAAAACACAAGGTACACACATATCATTCATAATTCTCGAGTAAAAACACAAGGTAACACACATATCATTCATAATTCTCGAGTAAAAACACAAGGTAACACACATATCATTCATAATTCTCGAGTAAAAACACAAGGTAACACACATATCATTCATAATTCTCGAGTAAAAACACAAGGTAACACACATATCATTCATAATTCTCGAGTAAAAACACAAGGTAACACACATATCATTCATAATTCTCGAGTAAAAACACAAGGTAACACACATATCATTCATAATTCTCGAGTAAAAACACAAGGTAACACACATATCATTCATAATTCTCGAGTAAAAACACAAGGTAACACGCATATCATTCATAATTCTCGAGTAAAAACACAAGGTAACACACATATCATTCATAATTCTCGAGTAAAAACACAAGGTAACACACATATCATTCATAGTTCTCGAGTAAAAACACAAGGTAACACACATATCATTCATAATTCTCGAGTAAAAACACAAGGTAACACACATATCATTCATAATTCTCGAGTAAAAACACAAGGTAACACACATATCATTCATAATTCTCGAGTAAAAACACAAGGTAACACACATATCATTCATAATTCTCGAGTAAAAACACAAGGTAACACACATATCATTCATAATTCTCGAGTAAAAACACAAGGTAACACACATATCATTCATAATTCTCGAGTAAAAACACAAGGTAACACACATATCATTCATAATTCTCGAGTAAAAACACAAGGTAACACACATATCATTCATAATTCTCGAGTAAAAACACAAGGTAACACACATATCATTCATAATTCTCGAGTAAAAACACAAGGTAACACACATATCATTCATAATTCTCGAGTAAAAACACAAGGTAACACACATATCATTCATAATTCTCGAGTAAAAACACAAGGTAACACACATATCATTCATAATTCTCGAGTAAAAACACAAGGTAACACACCTATCATTCATAATTCTCGAGTAAAAACACAAGGTAACACACATATCATTCATAATTCTCGAGTAAAAACACAAGGTAACACACATATCATTCATAATTCTCGAGTAAAAACACAAGGTAACACACATATCATTCATAATTCTCGAGTAAAAACACAAGGTAACACACATATCATTCATAATTCTCGAGTAAAAACACAAGGTAACACACATATCATTCATAATTCTCGAGTAAAAACACAAGGTAACACACATATCATTCATAATTCTCGAGTAAAAACACAAGGTAACACACATATCATTCATAATTCTCGAGTAAAAACACAAGGTAACACACATATCATTCATAATTCTCGAGTAAAAACACAAGGTAACACACATATCATTCATAATTCTCGAGTAAAAACACAAGGTAACACACATATCATTCATAATTCTCGAGTAAAAACACAAGGTAACACACATATCATTCATAATTCTCGTGTAAAAACACAAGGTAACACACATATTATTCATAATTCTCGAGTAAAAACACAAGGTAACACACATATCATTCATAATTCTCGAGTAAAAACACAAGGTAACACACATATCATTCATAATTCTCGAGTAAAAACACAAGGTAACACACATATCATTCATAATTCTCGAGTAAAAACACAAGGTAACACACATATCATTCATAATTCTCGAGTAAAAACACAAGGTAACACACATATCATTCATAATTCTCGAGTAAAAACACAAGGTAACACACATATCATTCATAATTCTCGAGTAAAAACACAAGGTAACACACATATCATTCATAATTCTCGAGTAAAAACACAAGGTAACACACATATCATTCATAATTCTCGAGTAAAAACACAAGGTAACACACATATCATTCATAATTCTCGAGTAAAAACACAAGGTAACACACATATCATTCATAATTCTCGAGTAAAAACACAAGGTAACACACATATCATTCATAATTCTCGAGTAAAAACACAAGGTAACACACATATCATTCATAATTCTCGAGTAAAAACACAAGGTAACACACATATCATTCATAATTCTCGAGTAAAAACACAAGGTAACACACATATCATTCATAATTCTTGAGTAAAAACACAAGGTAACACACATATCATTCATAATTCTCGAGTAAAATTCTCGCCTAGAATTTTACGATGCAAATTTGACGATGAAATATAGGTCATATCTAGCTTCTCCAACACTACAAACAAAATTAAACAAAAACGTCTTCTGCCCATTGCCACCCTCCCTGGAAGATCTTTTAAAGAAATTCTAGCTACATATATCTACCTAGCTTTGGATAAAGAAGCTCCCGAATTTATCCTTAGAATTTACATGCATTTGGTCCCAGCACAAACCATAAACAATATTAAACTCCAATCAAAAGCTTTCAGAGACCATGTTCTAGCGTTGCCTTAGAAAAATATCCTTCCCCTTCAATGAAATCAATAAACATAATTTCCAAAAAGAGGTTTCCAAAATAAATTAAAGAGCTCTAGTAAAATCTAGAAATTAAGATGAATAATAACATTAAACATGAATATAACTAAAACTTTTTTGGGTAAACAGATGAATTGACTAAAATGAAACTAAATTGAATTGAAACTAAAATGAATAATGTATTCAAAGTTAAAGTTAATAAAGAATAGCGTAAATAAGAGGAGGACAGCCATCCCTTCTGCTAAAACCGAATTAAAAAGTTATTTCTATTTATTGCTTTTTGTCCCCTTTTCAGTGCTTTTTCTAGAAAAGTAGTCCATATTACTTCCTTCTTTTCCATGTTTTTCTGAATATGGGACAAAATTGGAGGACGAACACACTGATGGGTGTCTTCTAAAAATTTTAATTAGAGAATTTTAGCTATCAGAGATAATAACTAGTAGGGTATTAATTTCCTATACAAATTGTATTTTCATTCGTAGTTGAAAGGTTTAATAGTGAAAAATTGTGCCTACCCTAAAATTGCTAGACTGGAAGCCACAAATGACTTTCGTTTGTGGGTAAAGGGAGGGGGCAATTGTAAAACAGGGTCTGATAAGTTGATCTGGGACTTCAAGAAGTTGGAATATTTGGAGTTTTAGGGTTGTCTCGCCCAAACCTCGGCTCCTCCTCTGTTCGTCCCTATCCTCTGTCCTGAAAGTACTTTTACACCTTTTGCAGCAGGTGGTTGAACCATTACAACAAAACGAAATAACACTTTTAATATTGGTCTATTTAAAAGATCGAATAAAAAAGAAAGTCACGAGGTTAGTATGTATTTACCATTATCACAATTATTTTGATTTCAAGATATTACTGTGTTTTTAGAGGTGTCACACATCAGATTATATTAAGGAGAACCGATTTTTCCAATAGGTTTATAAAATCTAGAGCCCAGAACTTTAAAGTAGCTGTAATGCATTTAACATGGATATTTCCAGTATTGCATCCCAGTTTACACATAGCGACAATTAGAAGCTGGATTAACGAAGAAAGCGGAACAATTAAAAGCTGGATTAGGAAAGAGCAGCTTATTTGAACTAAGATGGGAAGCCTGTAATACCGATAAAAGTGATAACAAAACGGATAAAGAATTAACATGGAGGATAGTCGGTGAACGTTATAATACAACTAAAATTATTGGTGTTAGAGAGAAATCTGAAGAAAATAACAATTTTACGCAAAACAATATGGTATTCGACAATATGAACACTCACAGAATATAAGTGAGATTAAATAGATATAAATATCCCCAAAAAGAGTTTAAATGTGGGCTCAGTGATGCCGATGAAGATTATTCTAACGCTTATCAACGATTTTACATTTAGGACATTAACATAAAAATGTTGACAGTGGAACAATTGTAAGTTAAACTGATTTCAAAAAAGGATTTCCTTTCTTTCGCTTTAATGTTTTAAAGCATGAATTGAATATTTATCGAAGTGGATCAAGCTCTGATATAGAGACTAAGCTATTATTAGATCAAGTACCTGCTAATCCATATAACATTTACTGTGTTATATTTTCAGAAGGAAAGGCAATCATGGATATCATTGATAGTAAATTATACGTTAATAAATATATTGTTTGCGATTGGGAAATTTGTTGAATAAAATTATTTACTAATAAATTGTGAAACTTCTAAGCAAAATGAAAATACAAACTTATTATACAAACCATCTTTTTCTAAAATGCTATGGCACACCATCGAACCGAATACCACGAAATTATTCAAATTGCTTCTGACGTATGTTTCAATTTCGTCCCAGAATTATTTCGCCACGTGAAACAATTCTGCGAAGAAAGCCAAAGGAAATTAAACAAAAAATTCTTTCTGATTCAGAAAATTCGTTTAATAGAGTTATCTAATAACAAATGGAGAAACTATTAAGCGAAATGAAAGGGGAAAATAAATTTAATCGAACTGTTAAGAAAGAAGATTTAGACATTGAAATGGAATACGCGATTAAAGGAATGAAATGTCTTATAACCAAATATGGAAAGAAATTGTTATCATTATTGATCTTAAAGGTGAAATGATTGATCTATTTGCACCTAAGCGTTTTAATAATAAAGCGGCTGATCTTGAAAAGAAAATTTTAAAATTAGATAAAGGTATGACTTTAAAAGTTATTGAAAGAAAAATAAAGATAGTATTACATTATTTAGATATTGATATCGAACTATCCACTAAATATTAAATCATATTCAATCATTACATTTTATCAGTAGTATAGGGAAAATGGAGCATAACTAAACTCTTATTTTAAAAATTCATCAAATTTTTATTTCACATGACCTCTTTTGACTTTAAAGCTCAGGATAGTAAATTATAAAAAAATATGGGAAATTTTTATTTCAAATGGTGGTAATTCAATTGAAAATGGAGTAAATTGAATCGGTTATCTATGCGGGGCCAGTGTGAAATGTATAAAAATGAAACCAAATTTGATTACCGGACCTGTTTTCATTTTGAATTCAGGGATAGAAAATGTTCAAAATGGTCAATATTTGCTGTTAAAATAAGGTAAAATAGACAGAAAATGATGTAAATTGAATGGGATGATCTAGGTAAGGCAGAATCGACAATTACTATACTAATTTCATCAGTCGGTTCTACAGGAGCATATAATAGTAGTATGATGCCATAGCACATTCTGAGGGGGTCATAGGCACTGCGATCGTCCCGTCATTTTTGATTGGTGAATTTCCATTGTTAGGCCCTTCTATGTACCAGCATCCTATCCTGCCTGAGACAGAACTAGCAGCTGTTACTACTATGACCTTTTTAAATAAAAATTTAAGGGATGATGAGGCCCGTGCCCTATTTATCAGATAAATGTCCCTTTTATTTTAACACAGATTTGCCTTCAACATATTTTCAATTTTAAAAGTTAAAAGCTTTTGGAGGCTATCCAGTTTTCAAAGTAATTTTGCAAAAGAGAAGAAATTGGTTTGAAATAATATTTTTATCTAGCTAACTCTCACCATTGAAACATAATTTATGCGTAAAGTATGTTTGATTTCGAAACCAATTCAAAATTGGTTTCGAATTTTCATTTATGCATACATTTTTAAAGTTAATTCGTGTTCAGAGTTCGTGTGTAGAATTCGCAGTTGATATTTGGAATTGACATTCGTAATAAAAGCGAATTATTTTCTATGACCGTAACTATGACCGATTGTTTTTTCCCGAATCTTGGTGGAGTTAGGAAAAGAGTATTTAGAAATATCGTCATTATAGCAAACAACTAGGACCCTTCCCCCTCTAAGGATATACTTACTTGTGATGAAACAAGTCGTGGCATCTCGGAAAAAATAGAGCACCACTTATACCCCCACAGGTAGTACACTTATTAGTGCGGAAAGAACGAGTAGAACCCATGTGACCAGTTGAATGCGTTACTATACTTTAGCAGAGGCCCAGTGGTCACCTTAAATGGCGAATACTGGTGGTAGTAAGAAGAAAGACACTATCGAAACAATGGGAGTAAGATAAACTCGTGTTTTCCAAAGATTTGGGCTAAGTTGTTAGTCTATGAAAAGTACCATATAAAGATAACAGAAAATTTTAAACTAATTTTTGTTTGGAGTCTGGTTAACCGATAATATACTACAATACTATTAGGAACATTTCTTGGGCTTCGCCTAGAAGACCAAGTATTAGGAAGAAAAACACCCCTAAAAGCCTACTAAATGACGACCAGCAATTGAAATGTTAGCAATTTTTCACAAGAATAGGAAAAAGAATTGATATTACCACAAGTAAATTTGACCATTTGAGGAATTACTCTGATGTGAATTGAAACAATTTGTGTTAGTTGAATTTATATCGGACGGAACCAGTAGAAAACAAAGGTCAATGTCTATCAGGCAAAGAGAAAACTTAATTGAGCTAGATATTAACCCGATAAAAATTACTGCCATAAAACAAAATTTTTTTTTCAGATTCTCATTTATACGGAACTTCCGGTAGGAGTATAAAAGCAAATCCACCACTAAGTGACACTCAATTTTTGTCAGCTACAAAAATAGCCAGTTTTGACCCTGTTTCTGCACTTGCATCTTCCGAAAAGACAGTAGTATACCTAACTGAGACACGTGAAAAGTGTGATCTAGTTTACATTCTGTATTAAATACAATTATTTCTAAAAATAGGATACCAAGATAGAGAGACAGAGATGGATATACAAATAATGCCATCGGTAAGGAGTATGCCCGGTAATATAAAAGTGTATCAATCGGATTTGTAGGGTAAGAAAATACGCAGGAACCCATACAAAGTCATCCTTCAGATGCTATGCAAAATGAAAAGGCATCACCAGTCAGAGATAAAACATATAGGCCTACTGGCCGAAGAAATACAGAACGGGTAGACTCAGAAAATTAATTCAGAGAATTTTACGACGGGAAAAAATAAAATAGACAAAGTAATCGTAGTAGAATAGGATGAGGCTCGAGGTAAGGATCAAGAGGATAAAAAGCTGGGGGTGTAAAGAATATATTAAATTTCAAGAAGACAGAAAGTGAAGGTAGAGAACGAAAAAATAGGAAAGAAAGAGACAAACACAGGAAACCTAGGATAAAAGGGGGAGAATGACAGAAGGAGAACAAAATGAAGGCAGGGAACAATAAAAGGAAGCATATAGAGAAAAAAAGGGGTTATTAATGGAAATAGCTACAGGGAGAAATTCCCAGCCTCAATAACAATTGTCAACAATACATTTAATGGGCATTGCAAATCTCCAACCAATGCAAAAAATAAGATGTATATATGTATATCACTAATTTTCAAAACGTTCAGGATTGAGTTGGTGGCCTGAAGAACATTGGGGGACAATTATACAGTCCAATTTGAATCACAAGGGGCAAGATGCCTATGTGGCTTTAGTGAGGTACAATGCAATGAAACTAAAACTAAAAAAAAGCGATGCTAAGACGATTTGGATTACCTCTGGAACACTTCCGCCAAAAGTTTAGAAATGAAACCAAAAGAAATTCAGAAGCCTGGATGGAAATTTGAATACAGACTGCCAGTATTAAACTAGCTTTCAATCAGTGAGGACGAAAAAATAGCCTGTTTGGATTTTTAAGAAACCTGTTCGGCAAGTTTTTTCATGAACTTGTTTTTTAATACTTATCAGGCATTCAAGAAAGGAAGCTCTCTTCTATAATGCTATTAAATATCAAAAAAAAGTTTTTTTTAAACTGACAGTAATGAGCGACATTAAAACTTAAAACGAACAGAAATTACTCCGCATGTGAAAGGGGTTGTTCCCTCCTCAAAGCCCCACTCTTTACGCTAAAGTTTGACTCTTTCTCTCAAATCTGCTATTTAAAACAATAAAAACGTTAGCGTAAAGAGCGGATCATTTATATAGGACCAATCGAAAAGCAGGCCGTTTCGATTGAATGGGATGCTGGAGATGTGTGCTGGAAAGGTATGCAATGAACGCTGTCAACACATCAACAGTATCGTAAATCCTATTTTGGAAAAAATTACTGAATAACAGTAGTATAGAATCACGGTTTTTTCAGTGTTGCCATGTCTTGAACCTTAGTTTTACACCTTGGCAATCCCGTTCGTTTGCAACTCGATACAATTCACTTTTTTTCACAGTCTGAGTTTTCTTCTCTGTAAATTCATCTATTTTCATGAGATTTTCTGGACGAAGTGAGGGCTTTGTCATATTTTGTTTTCATTTTTCAATTGCTTCTTTTTTTGATTTTTTCTTGATTTTTAGGCTACTCTACAGCTTCGTTGGGTTGGGAAAGGGACGAGACAAAACATATTACCTCTTATAGTTCGGACTGTTGTTGGAGAAGCGCATTTCTTCGATATCCTTGAAGATTTGGCTCTTTAAGTACCGCTTTGCCATCCCAATTGAATGGGACGAGTTCGTGCGAACAGATTAATAAGAAATTGTAACTTCTTTGGATGGTGTAAAGATGGAAGCTTTGAATATATTGGAATGGAGGAGTGCGCACGGCTGTTTTTACTGCAGTCAACTGTTAGTAGGCGTAGTAGAATGGCGTGATTCTTTTGGTTTAAATTTTTGCAATTTATTTCTTCCATCCTTTAATTACATTCCGATTCACTTTATTTTAATTTAAATTCCTAAGATTTAGTTTCTAATTCTTTACCTTTAGCACTTTCAAAAAGACGTCACTGACTTCCCGGTAGAAAGGCTTTCAATTAGTTTTTTGAATTGAGCAATAAATTTGTTTCAAGTTTTTTTTGGTACTTTGTTCCAATGATGTTTTAATCAGTTTTCATTTCAAGTCTTATATTTTGTTTATAATTCTTAGTTTTCAGCATCTTCAAAATGACATCATTCAATTTACCGGTGCGGACAAGGACGAAGGTTATTCTATAATGAAAAAAATATATTATTTTTAATGTTGACAAGAACTTTGCCAAATTATGGCAGCAAGTGCCTGTTGACATATATGATGAGAAAACTGAAATTTTTTTGCAAAAGCAAGGAATTAAAAGTAAGTAAAATACAAAAAAGTAGCAAGTTGCTTTTTGACTCTACCAAATTATTGCGGCAAGAACCAGTTGACATAGATGAAAAAAAAACTTTAAGAAAAATTCTAAAAATAAGGAATTAAAAGTGTACAAAACACAAAAAAGTAACACGTTGCGAATGTTTTAAAAAAGAAACAAATGACAAAGAAAAAAAGAGGACTGAAGAGTACGAGAGATAATGTTCATCTTGAATCTAGAAACAGGTGAAGCGGCATAAAAAAAATCGTGCAGTATGGACAGGTGACTTTTATAATTCCTGTGTCAGTTTTAAGTGCAAATTATTAAAAAAAATTACTTTCAAACACATTTTGACGCCACCCGTGCTTAATATCTTTTCATAGTTTTCATACCAAATCAACTTCAATTAGATTCTGCCTTACGACGGAGAGTGGTCCGTCTTTCGTGGGGTGCTGAAAAATCATTGGGTAAGATGTCCCCATGTTCTTTATTCTTTTCTTATGACTAGACCTTAGCACCACCTGTGGCTCCTGAAGTACCAAGACCCCCAAGAAGAAGCCATCAGTGATCACTCAGGCTTCTCGCTCCAGTAATATCCGCCTATTATGGTTGAACCAGATTGCATAAATTTCTCTAGTAGGTCTGGCACACAGTGTTTCTGAGTCTATCCCGGCTACACCTTCTGAGTGGTTGCTGTTGTAAAGTGACTTTTATGAGTCATACATATTCATTTATTTTTCGCATATTATATTTGGATTATCCCTCTAATAGTTGAATGGTAAACAAACAGACGAAAAGCTAGGAAAAAAGGGCCTATAGCCATTTGAAGAAGACAAGATAAGTTGTAGCAAACAAGGCGTCTTCTGTGCAAATGAAAACCAAAATTTAACAGCCAAAAACCTCAAAATTCCCTGAAAATTTTACCTTCATACCCTTGTCATAGTTGTAACAGTAGACACAGTAATAGTGTTAGCACTAGTAATAGCATCAGCATTAATGTATGACCTTTTCGTCGGATGGATATACCTCTCATCAAGTCCTGGAAGTTGCAACTTAATACAATCAGCCAATGCTATGACGTTGCTGATATCTTCTTTTGATAACCTGTATAATTATATGCTTCTTGAGATTTTCATCTTAATGCACTTAGCTTCAAAAGTAGCTGTTATAGAAGTAGTAAATTTAGCAGTTGTAGTAATATTAATTGTAGTGCACATATGTTGGCTCTGGTCCAATTATCTTCCCCTTTAAGCATTCTCTAAAAGTACAAATATCTTACCCTTTTGGTCATCTTTCTTATCATTTCCAGGAAGTTCCAAATTGATATGCTCACTCATTTCTAAGTTACGCCCTTTTGACGCCTCATATTCATATAACGCGTTTCGATATAGTTCACCACACCCGTCAACTTTCTCTGAAAGGCTCGCCGGAATGTATTTCATTTTTTTGGAAAGTAAGCTTAAGTATGCATACGTTTCTTTTAAAAAAACATAATGCTTCCATGGCATGTTTTACAACCCTTTTCTCAGTGCTATTGCTAGTTACGTAGACCCTAAAGTCATTGCCATATGTTCTTTGGACTTTCTAGAACAAAAGGCTATCAGATACATTAGTCACATAGTAAGGATGCTAGTTGCCCTTAATCAAGTCTGACTCTTAAAAAAAAGAAATTTCAATTTCCAATTAAATGAGCATCCATCGAAGTTATACGACCACCCTTTCCATTAAAAATCTTATATGCCCCAAGGGCATAACTTACAAAATTAGCCTCCGGGTTCTGAGGGGTAGCTTCAACCCCAAACGCTTTTTTATATGATATTTATACTATTCCAAATAAAATAGCTATCTCAAAATTTCTATTGAGTGTATTTGGGGAAAAGCGATGTGGGGGGGGGGGGGGGGGCTTATTGCCCTTTGATCACTTTAGACTCTTAAAAGGATACTCAAACTATTGATATAGATTCCAATGACCCCCTTCTGAAGTTTATAAGCCCCCCACCTTGTAAGTAAAAAAAAGCAATTAATACAATTTGTAGTCCCTGCTTGTCCTGAGGGCTGTAGAGGACTGTCATCATCAAAGACGCAATTACTGAAACTTTCAACCTCGCTGAACAAAATGGCTAACCCAAACTTTATTGGATATGTTTGGGAAATGGTCGATGTAGGAGCGGGGAATGATTATCCTCCAATCATTTTTGACCTTTTAAAAGGGCACTTGGTCTTTCAATTTCTAATAGAGTGAGTCCCTTTCCAAGTTTCTGCAACAGCTCCTTCTATACGAAGTGCCCTAGTCTAAAAAATTAAGTAAAATATGTGGCCCAAAAGACTATATAGATCATTTTTTCGTCACATACAAATATTCCTAACAAGAACAAGGAGCTTCTTTTTTCTGTGAATTAAATCTATTTGACCTACAGTATGGGTTTTAACCAGTCAGAGCCACAATCCCCCTGGCTCATTCAACAAACCAGAGTTTTGTGCTGATTGAAAAACTAGAATTTGCGGCCAATTTTGGAGTAAAATAAAATGGTATAACGCTTTATATTTTCATCAAAATATTTCTTCACATGTCCCTTTGTTGTCAAGAACCCAAAAAAGAATAAAAATTTCTCTCCAAAGTTGTTAAAGTTCTTACGTCAGAAAATAAAGCTTTAGGGCCTTTTGAATAGATAAAAACCAATATCTCTCTTTTCAATATTTTCTTAATTGGTATCCTGAAGACTTTACAATCACTTAAAAGAGCATCACCAAATAGGAACACTCATTTAGTGAGCAAACAACCCCCTCCTCCATGAGTATAAACTTTGGTAGTAATCATAGTTTTAAAGATTTAATTCTCTCAGGACAGACCAAAGCCTGCATTATTCATTATTCACAATGTTTCAATCCAAAGGATACGCAAAAAAAACTTTCAAAACAGGTGGGAAACATTAAAAGAAGAGTAAACTAGACCTACGTTGCCTGAGCAACGTGAAGTGTTGCGGCAACCTTTGTCCGGCTTCGCCGGCTAAAGTGTTGCGAGAGCAACACTTTGGTTTTGTTTCTTCGCTATTGATCAGTAATCAGATGATCAAAGGCCATTCCTCAGCGTTGAAAAAAAAACAAAATAGTATCAAAAGAAGGGACTAAATTGACTTTGCAGCCAGTTGAACTTTATCCTTTTCAATCGTAGACATCGTGACGAATGAAAACTTGGAACAATATCTTATATAATCTAGTTGGTATTATAAAGATATCCGTAACTTTTAAGGATCAAATTATCATAGATGACACTTTATTAATTATTACGAAACTGCCTCGTTGTTTTACGGAATCGTTTGTAGCCGTTGCGTAAACACTTAATTCTAGGTTACAGTGAGTATGGGTAGGCTACACCAACTAGAAAAAGGTATAAACCCCTTTTCGCTAAAGATGATTGTAGCCTAACAGACGATTATTACTTACGAGTCCCCTACATGTCTTACTTACCAACACTGGAACCAAATTGGTCTTATCATCAAATACACCGGAAACAAATAATAGGTACATCAACTCGCAAAAGTTGCAGACCCCTCATTGCAACTAGCAAAAGTTGCAAACCCCTCATCGCTGAAGATGATTGTAGCCTAACAGCCGATTATTACTTACAAGTCCCCTACATGTCTTACCACTGGAACCAAATTGGTCTTACCATCAAATACAACGGAAACAAAAAATAGGTACACCAACTAGTAAGAGTTGCGAACCCCTCATTGCCGAGGATGATTATGAGCTAACAGCCGACTGCTGCTTACAACTCCCCTATATGTCTCACAATTGGTATCGGCCTATTTTTGGTTTCAGTGTGCACCTTACTACTGAAGTTGTCAACCCCTTTAAACTTTCAAACTGGTATATCTCATGAAGGAATTTTTGTACAAAAAAATGGATGACATATACTTTAATCAGCTCATCAAAAGCTATCGACTGCCGTCGAAAAAAAATCTATCTGTCTTAGTTCAAAAGTTGACTTTTTTGCCGTAGGCCAACTTTCTAACGTCTTTACTTAGAAAGGAGCAAAGGATAAACTATAATTTCTTTAGCAATGAGAGAACTTTTAAAGTTTAAGAGGCACATCTGATACCATTTCTCTACCGCAATCCCAAGTGCGAAAAACCGAATGATAAACTCAGCCGAAATCACGGCAGCACTTTCGGACCCGTGGGAAAATGCCGCTTTTTTTCTTCTCTAAATTTTTCTATTTATCACTCAAAGAAGATATATTGGCTGTGGGGCAGGGTAACTGTCCCATGTATTTAACACTTATAGATTTTAGTCCATCTTCAATTTGAAACTGGTGCCTGCCTGCTTGCCTGCTAGAACGGAGCTTTCCACTCGAAAGCAGAAACATGGTTTGATGAAACGGAAGCTTGGCTGCATAACTTCAGATAGTCCTCTCTGACATAGGCTATACAACTCCTCTTCACTTCACACACTATAGGCTCTGGCTCAAGGACAAGCAAAAACCATCCTTTTTGGCCCCAGGCAAGAGTTCTACGAAGCTTTCCAAAATGTAAAGTCATATTCATCAATCCGGCCTAAGGTCCATACTTTCCGTAAAAACCGCAGAGGTTAGACCCTTACCACTTTCTAGGAATAAGCTGAAATCGGGGTGCTAGGAACAAAAAAAAAAAAAAAACACGACAAAACCAACGTGTTGCTCTCGCAACACAAATAGACTTCAAATGGGTGTTAACTCAACCAGGCATACACATACCGACTTACTTTCGACGATTATTAAGATTTCCAAAGTTAGAAAATAAAGCTTTCGGTCTTTTAAATGTATGGATAGAAAAATGTTCCTCATTTCTTTATTATCTGAATTGGTGTCCAAAAGACAATATAACCACTTGAAAAGAACTTCACATAATAAGAACACTCACTTAATTAGCAGAAAACCCACCTCCTCTCAGGGCATAAACCTTGGTGATAATCACAATTTTTAAGATTTAATTCTCTCAGGACAGACCAAAACCTGCATTAATCATTATTCACAATGTTTCAGGCCAAACTTTCAAAAACGGTGGGAAAACACTAAAAGAAGAATAAAATAGACTTAATAGGGGTTTTAATACAACCATGCATACAAATGTACTTATTTGGGGGGGAGTCATATATAAAGGAAAAGACAAGTTAAAACAAATGAAAAAAGAAAAATCAATCAAGAAATGTACAAAAATATTTCACGAATCAATAAATCAAAAGGATAAGCAAAGAAAATTGGCAAGAAATTATAAAAAGAATAAAATAGACTTTACACAGACATACATATACTGGATTCTTTTTTTTTTGGGGGGGGGGTCATAGAAAAAGGGAACGAACAAACTAAAACAAAACCGCTGAAGAAGAAAACGAAATATATTCATAGAAAAAATGAATCCAGTATATGTGAACTGATAAAAATATAAAAGAACAGCAAAATAAAGAAGCAGAGTACAATAGGATTCAGCAAGATTACAGAAATTGTTATTGTAAAAAATGAACTAGTACTTTTTCTATGAATGCGTTGTTACATGATTATTAAGATTTAATTTAGAAGAATATCCTATCTTGCATTATCACACTTAAACGGTTTCTCACCAGTGTGTACTCTTAGGTGCTGAATCAAATTGCTTGACTCAGAAAAAGTTTTCTCACATACATTACATTTAAACGGTTTCGCACCAGTGTATACTTTTTAGTGCCCAATCAAATTGCTTGAATCAAAAAAAAAAATTTCTCACAGACCTCACATTTAAATGATTTCTCACCAGTATGTATTCTTCGGTGCTGAATCAAACTGCTTAACCGAGAAAATGTTTTCTCACATATATCACACTTAAAGGGTTTCTCCCCCACTGCGTATTCTTTGGTGCTGAATCAAAATGCTTGACTGAGAAAAGCTCTTGTCACATACATCACAAATATATTGTTTTATCTTTACATGTGTTTTTATCCGCCATTTTAATGTTTTCAGTTTTTATTACACAAGGAACTATTCAAATACATCTTGTGATCGTCCAGGTTTTTTGCTTCGGAATCCAATTCGAATGAATTGAAACAAACATATGTAGAATGATTCTGTGTCACAACTAGTGATGTACTTCCCTGTAGTTCTAACTCAGACGCGCTTGGTGAAAAATGACTATGTATAACTAAATGTTGACTCACATCGCTAATACATTCACACAAATAAATAGGACATCTTCTTGTCTCTTCCATTTGGTGTTCCATAATGTGAACAACAAAATTTTTGTAATCCCTAAATATTGCAGGGCAATGTCATATTCCATAGGTGAAAGTTCATCACAGACGGTTTCTATGTGAAGATCTAACATAAAAAACGATTTTTCGGCTTTTGCAAAGAAGGAGCAAAGCCAAATACCAGCAGTTAATTCTTCAACAGCCTTCTCTGTCAGCTTCTTCACCTTAACGATTAGTTTTGGGCCAAAGAGTTTTGGTCGACCCATGCCATTAGAACTGCACATAGTAGAATGCTATAGTAAAAAAAATGATTTTATTAAAATTAAATAAGGTAAAACGACTCGATAATTAGACATCATAACAATAACAAATTGAAGGTGAACATTCTATAACTGTTACCTGTTTGAGATCTTCACCGCCTATCACTTTCAAATGAAACAAAAATGAAAGAACGAAACTTGAAAGTAGTTTCACTTCATAGAAGAATTAAAATAATAATATAAAAAATCTTATCAGCTTTAAAACTTGAGTCATACGGGATTTTTAAAAAATGATTCTTTTTTTACCCTTTTCCTCTAGTTGAAGTTATATTAAACGTGTATTGTAATTTTACTTTGACAACTAATTGAACAAGAACTTTCCATAAATCGGATCTACCAGATCTTGACGGGTAGGGGAGTTCAAGCCTCCCTGTGGGTTTCCTACTCAGAAGAGTTTAAGAGAAAAGCTCGTGACATTGGACTTCCTCAAGGGGCTGTTCTAAGTCCACTTCTCTTCTCAGTTTATTGTCATGATATAAGCCTGGAAAATTTTGTTGGAGCAAAGCTCTTTCTGTATGCTGATGATATTGCTATTGCTGTTGTGGGGAGAGACCCTTTATGCTTACAAGCAGCCTCCCAAAAAGCTGTAGATATTCTATCAATTCAGGCAAATTATACAACTATGGTTTTCTCAAGCCATAAGTCAGCTAGTGTTTTCCACAAAATGCATAACCTAGCTGTTTTCAAACCGGTGGTGAGCCTGAATGGACAAGAGATTGTAGTTGCAGAACATGCAAGCTTTCTGGGAGTTGTATTTGACAAAAAAAATGACAAGGAAATCCTATCAGGATGGTAGTCTCAAACAAGGACAAAACTTCATTAATACTCTATGCCATGGAAGAAGAGGAGCCCCCACAGTCTTTGCCTCAACTATTGTCGAGTCAGTGGTGCTCTCTAAGATAGGCTATGGATCATTTATATATGGATCTGCTAAGAAATGTCTCTTGAAGATACTTGACACTGCCCTCCTTGCAATCTTACGAAGAACCCTTGGTTGCCTAAAATCAATTCCCGCTGCAACTATGTACTGTGAGGATCCAGTTTCTTCGCTCCGGAAGAAAATATCTCCTTGCAAGAAATTTTGCAAAGAAAATAAGATTCAAGATCCACATTATCTACAGAGGAATCAATAGCCACCACAACCCTGATATCCACTTTGAACTAACATAGATGCCCTCTTTTCAGAGATTCCTTTGCCTCCCTGGCATGGAAAAATTCATGGAGAATGGCAGGCTGACTGTTAATTTGGATGCTGATTCTCCTAGAGCATTGCAAAAAAGGGCCTTCCCCAAGCAATAATGAAAATTATATAGCTGGGAAAGTTAGCAGAATAGCAGGACTATATCCAACTTTACACAGATGGCTCAAAGACAGAAAAAAAAATGCATTTTTTTAGTAGTTATACCCTCTTCGAGCGTGTCTCTTTCCTACCGTTTACCTCCTAACCTGACAATTTTCTCTGCGAAGCTTATTGCAATTAAGTTTTCTCTTCAAGCCATGTCAAGCCAACAGAGATCATACATCAGGAGTATATTGTCTACACTGATTCAGTGTCAGCTTCGAATTACATTTCACACCATTAACATCAACCAAGAAATGTCACCATTGAGATTGAAAATTTGGTTATACAACTAGCAAGAAAGGGTATATCAGTTGTATTTATATGGGTTCCAGCACACTGTGGTATAACAGGAAATGAACTAGCAGACAAGGCTGCAACACAAGGGTCTCAACTGGGTCTGATCACTCAAACTCCTATTACTGGTGCTGAATCAGTTCAAAAATTTTGGAGGAAGAAGAGGCTTGGACCCATTCTTCCCATACCCAGCTCCTAGATCTCTATGATTATAGGAAGCTATAAAAAATATACCCCACATCTCGCATCATTTTAACTTCCCTCTTCCCTCTTACATGTAACCATGAAAAGACAAAATCAACAATATTCCATTTGGAAATAGCCCCATCCCTCAACTTGGACACATAAGGAGTGTATGAAGACATACATCACATCATCTTCAACAGTAGAAAATATGAAAAAGAAAGGGAAATACAAAGAAATTGCTATGAAAAGACATTTAAGGCATGCAAAATGTGTTCCGCTCTGGGAAATCACGCGTCTCCTCCTTGGACTAGACGACTAAGCACAAACCTTTAGATTTATTAAGACTACTGTTTTGGTTTATTTTCTATAAGATTTTTTTCTCACCCCTATAAGAGTTCATTTTAGAGTTACAAAATTTAACATTTTATTCCTTTTATTTGCTTTTATATTATCTATATCTTGAGCTTAGATTTTTATTGTTGGAAGTATGTGACAACAATGACGTAACTCCATTATTTTATTTGTGTTATATTTGTGTTTTAATTACCGTCTGACAAAGCACAGCTGGATTACTCTCATTTCTGTTTTTCAACGCAGGCAATTGCGGCAGATTAATAACCACCTACTAATAGCAATATAAGAGATAAATGACCTATTGATCGAACGCGTCAAACCCCAAAGAACAACAACATGAGCTTTAAAATTTGAACAGGATTAAATTACAAAACGATAGGTTTTAAAGAATAATTTCCTTTTCCACTCCTCTCCCCTAGTTGAACTTATGTTAAACTTGTTTATAATTTTACTTCGAAAACTAATTGAACAACAACGTTCCATAAATTAGAATGGCCATTGTATCAACAAACTCAAAGACAGCAGAAACTAATTATGTAGTTCTAAAAATGGATATCTACAAGGAAAACTTCCCCCCTTTCCCCCTGATTCTTGAACATACTTATATTTAAACTAAATTGATGTTGAGCTTTCGTTCTTAGCCTACAAACCTTTTTAATAGACCGAAATGTTTTAGTTTTTCGGGTTAATGATTTTCACTTATTTAGAAATTCCTTTAAGGGGGCAATTTTTTTTAGCATTGCTATCACCATGATGATAGAGGTCTAGAAGACCATAAAAAAAGACAATGGCTTTAGGAAATACGCATATTTTCTTTAGCTCTTTCTGGATTGTAAATTTTTGACGCTTAACTTTTTTAAAATCACAATTACACCAGGAACCTAACATGGTTTTACTTGGTGAATTCAATCCTGACCCTTAAACTTAGTTTTTAAAATTGGTAGCTCAATTTTGTCACAGACCTTTTGAAATATAATCCATGGCTTCTATTCTGGTTAAATAAAAGCTGTCTTTAACTTACGCCACTTCCCACTCTTCAAAATTTCACTTACTTTGAAAACAGTTTACTCATCTCTGGAATAATGAAATTCAATTAACAAACGTAAAAATTTGGATGGGGGCTTCTAGGAGAGTGTACTTTTTTCTCAATTATTAAACTTTGATTAACATAACTATAATTTCAAATCTAAATGTATCAAGGTGAAGTTTACTTATACCCATATTAACAGATAATTAAGCCTGAATTGGGGTGCATCTATCAAGACCAGAAGAAGTGAAAACTGTAATCTGGATTTTTACATTGGTCAACATAATTTTGGCAGGCGTAACTCTTTGATTGGTTTAAAGTACCATGGACGGTTTAAAAAAAAGCCCTTAGTCCTATTTTAGGTATATTCGTAACTGAAACCTCATTTTTAATATTTTTATTTAGATTGGTTCAAAATTATGAAGTTTTTCGGTGAGTACCACATTTTCATAAGTATCACCTTGAACTGTGAAAATAAATAAGCAAAATTACTTAATTAAATTCGACAACGAGTAAAATTTTAATAATTAAAACTGATCCCTGGCACTCCCCTTGTATCCCTGACTACCGAGGGGGAATAAGAGTATTGTATTTTCATTTCGTATTTATTGATGAATAAATCTTTGAACTCTGAAATCTTGCACACTTTTTTTTGTTATTTATCGTTTAACCTATTCTTTGCTCCTTAACTGTCATTGTTAGTAAGGTGTCATGATTCTTTATCAAAATTGTTCTATAGTTAATGTCTTTCTTTCCCAATACATGAAAATTGACGCCCACCTTAAATAATAAATAAACCAAAATATCAAAATTTTACAAATATTTACAGCCTCTTGGCACTAAGCCCGACTTATCAGTTTCTTTTGAATTCTCAATTTTTCAAATTGATTTCAATCCTTTTCTTAGGAGCAAACGCATCCTAGGGGTCCGTAAATGAAACTGGGACACCCTCTCCCGGGGACCGTAAATACAGGTAGAGAAGGAAGAAGGCCCCTCTGATGTATTACTCAGCAGGGCCCACCGGAGTAGGATACGTCCAGTGAGTTACATATCTTCTCCCAGCAATGGGTTAAATTGCATTTTGACACAGAACACTATCGTGGGAAGATTCTGTACAGGACAACTGCGGTAGGGCGTAACATCCAGATCTATGGACAAAGGCCTCAGCAGAGGGCTGCCTTAACCATGTCGGGTTACCCACAAGACTTGGGATATTGGGGTCAATACTATTCTCATTTGAGAAGTGGCGCCATTCGAGGAATTATATCCTAGTAAACGACAAAGCATTCGCACGTGATTCTGACTAATGGATACTTGTTATTGACTTCGTCTGTTTTGGTGAGTTGTATTCACAACTAACATTATTGATTACGCTATTACAAACCAGACTTATCCTTACATGGTATATCAGACAAATACTGACTTGATGAAAATAAAAAATTTTGCTATATAAGAGAATAATATTAATTTGGTTAAAGTAGGAAATAAGGCTTTTCGTATTTCCGCATTAATCATCAGCGTATTCTATGTCCTGGAAAGTTATTCTTTCGTATTAAAGCTATATAGAGGCTAGTTTCGCATTAAATCTCGAGTTAAGCAGGGTTGTGTTCTATCCCCGTTTATATGAATTATTTTCATGGAATTTGTCTTAAAAAGCACATGAAAGGCAATGGGAGAACACGGAATAAAATGGGGAAGTATAACTTTCAAGGACATAGACTATGCTGATGATTTAAATAACCTAGATAAAAGTGTAATAAAAAAAATAAACTTTTAGAGGTTTTCCGAGTTCGGGAGCTAGAATAGGTTTGAAAATTAATGTTAAGAAGACTAAGTCATTAACGCTAAGAATAAGTGAAAAAACGGGAACTTTGTTTAACGAAAAAATCAATCAAGTGGTCAGCTTCACTTACCTTGGAACTATTATTAGTGAAGACCGTGGATTCTTTGGAGATGTTAAAATTTGAATAACCAAGTCTCAGGGTGCTTTTACACAGTTGAAAAAAGTTTGAAACAACAGGACGAAATATCTTCGAACCAGTGTTTAAAGTGAAAAAGCTGACAGAGAAGGCTATTGAAGAATTAACTGCTTGTATTTGGCGTTGCGCCTTGTCTGAAAAAGTTTGGAACAATAGGAAGGAATGTCTTCGAACCAGCAGTGAAGGTGAAGAACCTGACAGAGAAGGCTATTGAAGAATTAACTGCTGGTATTTGGCGTTGCCCCTCATGTGCAAAAGTAGAAAAATCATTTTTTATATTAGATCTTCACATAGACACCGGCTGTGAAGAACTTTCACCAATGGAATGTGACATTTACCCTGCAATATTTAGGGATTACAGAAATTTTGTTGTTCACATTATGGAACACCAAATGGGAGAGACAAGAAGATGTCCTATTTATTTGTGTGAATGTATTGGCGATGTGAGTCAACATTTAGTTATACGTGGTCATTTTTCACCAAGCGCGTCTGAGTTAGAACTACAGGGAAGTACATCACTAGTTGTGACATAGAATCATTCTACAAATGTTTGTTTCAATTCATTCGAAATAGATTCCGAAGCAAAAAACCTGGACAATCACAAGATATATTTGAATAGTTCCTTGCATAGTAAAAAAACAGAAAACATTAAAAAGACGGATAAAGACACATATAAAGATAAAGCAGTATATCTGTGATGTATGTGACAAGACCTTTTCTCAGTCAAGCATTTTGATTCAGCACCAAAGAATACACAGTGGGGAGAAACCCTTTAAGTGTGATATATGTGAGAAAACATTTTCTCGGTCAAGCAGTTTGATTCAGCACCAAAGAATACATACTGGTGAGAAACCGTTTAAATGTGAGGTCTGTGAGAAAAGTTTTTTTGATTCAAGCAACTTGATTGGGCACCAAAAAGTATACACTGAGGCGAAACCGTTTAAATGTAATGTATGTGAAAAAACTTTTTCTGAGTCAAGCAGTTTGATTCAGCACCCAAGAATACATACTGGGGAGAAACCGTTTAAACGTGATGTCTCGATATAATAACTAAGGCTCAGGGTGTTTTTTCACAGTTGAAAAAACTTTGGAACAATAGGAAGAAATGTCTTTGAACCAAGATTAGAATATTGGAAGCTATGATGATGACAGTGGTCAAATATGGATCTGAAGTATGGGTGAGCCAAAAAACAGAGGAAGATTTGCTAGATGTTTTCAAGAGAAATCGCCTGCATGCCAGCCAAATACCAGCAATTATTTCTTCAATAGCCTTCTCTGTCAACTTCTTCCCCTTCACAATTGGTTTTGGGCCAAAGAGTTTTGGTCGATCCATGCCATCAGAACTGCACACAGTAGAATGAACTATTTCTAAAGTAAGAAAAAAAGATTTTATTAAAATTAAATAAGGTGAAAACGACTCTATAATTAGACATCATAGCAATAACAAATGAAAGGTGAACATTCTATAACTGTTACCTGTTTGGGATCTACACTGCCTGTCACTTTCGAATGAAACAAAAATGAAAGAACGAAACTTGAAGCTAGTTTCACTTCATAGAAGAATTAAAACAATAATATGAAAAATCTCATCAGCTTTAAAACTTGAAAGTCATACGGGATTAAAAAAACAATTATAGGTTTTAACGAATAATTTCCTTTTTTGCCCCTCTCCCCTAATTGAACTTATATTAGACTTGTGTTACAATTTTACTTTGAAAACTAATTGAACAAGAACTTTCCAGTAGAATAACTAAGGCTCAGGGTGTTTTTTTCACAGTTGAAGAAAATTTTGAACAATTGACAGAATGTCTTCGAACCAAAATTAGAATATTGGAAGTTACAACGATGACAGTGGTCAAATATGGTTCAGAAGTATGGGCGCTCCGAAGAACGGAAGAAGATTTGCTAGAAGTTTTCCAGAGAAATTGCCTATGGATAGTTTTGGGCACCCGACTGATTGATTATATTTCAAACGATAGGCTTACGAAAAGTGTGGGAAATCCTGCTTAAAATGTTTTTTAAGTGTCACATATAATGTGACACTTTAAAACATTTTTTGTAATGCTCATTTCTTTATTCAGACATTCCTTATGGTCACTATCCCTTTGTCAAGTAAATATAATAAAATTCGGTATTTCTTGCATCTCTGCCAGTTTTGGTAGGGTAATTTCTCAGCAGGACTTTTGGGCTAGAAAGTCATTAACTCATGTTTTTAATTCTGTAGCTCTTCCTCAAGCTCTTTTATAATTAGCATGGCTACCATATTTTAGTTCTTCTAATCGTTCAAATATTGGAATAAAAACTTTTTGGAAATTTTTTATATTGACTTTCAAAATTTCATTCTACGTCATCAGTGATAAAACAATATGGGATGAACGATCCCATTGTGATAAAGAAAAAGAAGCAACAAAAATATAATTTATCAGGGCAATCGATTCCCTATAGCCCAACTCTGGAATTTCAAAATTATTGAAACTAGAATATTTTTTTCTGCTTTATTCAGTTAGTGTTATTTTCATAATTTCTAATATATCCATTTTTTCAGATTTGCTGCTTGTTGATGTTAAAATTTACGATGTTATCAATGAAATGTAATTAAGAATTCATAACGAAATAGGTTTGTTTATATTGGCCTGTATTCATATTTGTTTGTTGTTTATATTTATATGGTCAGTTTGTTTATTTTTCTTTTTCTTTATACTCTCCACTTTATGAGGTTAATAAAATGCTCGAATTTGAATTATGTTGTGTTGCTCATATTGCTTGATATATATATTGATGTTATGCTTGTAAAATTTACAAAATCATTATGTTTGACAAAATATTTCCTTTTTCAAATTAAGTTGGCAACACTACTAATTTCAATTATACCTCCGTCATTGCTGTCCAGATTATGAGAGTCTGATTCTGACGTTAAATTAGTTATTCTGGATGCAGCGCCCACAGGTAGTTCAGTTGATGCTGAGATGATAAGAGTAGAAATAGAATGTTCTCTGATCATTTCAGTTTCAATTGGTGAAGTATCTCCAGCTTTAATTTTTGAGTTTTATGTTTGGTAATTACAAATAAACACAAGATTCGAATTGTCCCCCTTTTTGATTGCCCTTCCAAAGCCCAACAGCGGCCACTACTCATTGGTGTAAAAGGCGAGGTTGTCGTTAGAAGCGGACTCCATTATGAGTTTAATGAATGACCACCTTTCCATGCCTTATACCTGACTATTTTAGAAAATGATGGGAATTACGCTGTTTAACTTAAGCAGTACTTCAGCGGGATGTGGGGGGTAATGGAAGATAAGTACTTAAGTTGGGTTGGATGATGCGTGAATTGGGTAATTTCCCTTTTCAAACTAATTTTAAACGCTATTATTTTCAAATATACCTTCGTCATTGTAATCCAGATCCTGGGAGTCTAACACAGCTGTTAAATTGGATATTCTGGATGCAAAACTCAAAGGTTGCTGTTGATGCTCACGTGATACAGAAGAAATACAAGTTCCTCCGATCGTTTCGATATCGTCTAGTGAAGCATATGCAACTTCTATAACAAAAACAAATAAAGAGATAGCGAAATATGATCAAATATTCTCAATAATCAGTACCAAGACATAAAAAAACAGAAAACAAATGTGAAAAATAGCCCAAAATATAAAAATTGAACTAAGTCCAGCGTGATAATTTGATAAACAGAATTTTCACAAATTGAAATTTTATTTGTAGATTAAATTGGGGCACTGAATAGAGTGCGGGATTTGAAGCTTTGAATATGTGTTTGTAAGTCTAAAATCCTTCCAGTAGCTAACACAGAAACCTTAGGCTTTAGTAGCTTCTTAATTTACTTCAGAGCCGTTTGTTCACAGAAAAGTTAAATTTTTTCAGCAATTAAAACCCACTCGCCCTTGTTATATTTGAGCTAGGGTCTTCATCCTAAAACTTGATACGTGTCATGGTCTTAAGTCTCTTTGGTTCAATTTCCATCCAGATCCATTACTCCTGTCGCAAGTTACTCTGAATTAAACGAAAAACTTGTCTTTAGCAGGTAAAGCCCCCTTCCTCTTGTTCTATTTGAGCTAGGGTCTCCATCTTAAATCTTGATGTGTCTCATCGTCCTTGGCATCTATGGTTCAATTTAGATCCAAATGCGGCCGGCGGTTCTCCCACTATACTCGATTGCACAGACGGACGGACAGATTTTGCGACGTCTTAGGTAGTAGCCATGTTGGCTCATTGGATCCCAAAAAAGGAAAGAATAGCATATCATCATCCAGGCATCAGTACCTATTTGAATGGTGGAAAAAATCCATCAAGATAGGTTTCCGTATAGGAGATCCGTCTGTCCGTTCTCCCGTCTATGCAATCGACCATAGCGGGAGAGCCACCGGTCGGATTTGGACTACAATTGAACTATTTCGATTTAAATTTAGCTTAATTAGGGCGATGGGAAGAGGGCTTTATGTGTTAAAAAAATAGGAGTTTTTCATTTAATTCAGTGTAACTTGCGAATGGAGGGATGAATTTCGACGAAAATTTAATGAAGATGCCTAAGAGTATCATAAGCATTAATTTCTGGGACGGAGACCATAGCTTATTTAGGGCGAAGGGGAGGGGGCTTTAAGTGGTAAAAAAAAGTTGAATTTTTTGTTTAACTCAGTTTAACTTGCAAATGAAGTAATTGATCTCAATGATAATTAAGCCAAAGATGCCAAAAACCATAAGATACATGATGTTTGGAGATGAAGATCCTAGAGATTAGGAGGCCCTGGAGATTAGGGTGAGGGGGAAGGTGCTTTAAGTGCTAGAAAAAAGTGAGTTTTCATTTAATTCACTAGCGAGTGGAGTGATGGATCTCAATGAAAATAGAAGCAAAGATTCCTAAGACCAAGAAAGGCATCAATTTTTTAGATGAAAATCCTAGCACAAATAGAACGAGGGGGAGTGGGTTTTAAGTGCTGGAAAAATTCGAGCTTTTTTGTTGAATTCAGTATAACTTGTGAATGGAACGACGGATCCAAATGAAAGCTAGACTAAAGATGCCTAGGATCAGAGCTTATATCCAGCTCTGATATCACAAACCCTATCTCAAATAGGGTGAGGGGGTTTCAAGTTTAAGGAAGTTGAATTTCCCTTCAATTTAGTTGGGCCTATAACTAATTCCATCCATGGCTTGCCCAAAGCCTGGAAACAACCCTTTTCCAAAATGAGCCATATTAAAGCCAACAAATTACTTGTTTTTATTCCTTTTTTCTGAGGAGATTTCTGACAAAGTCTCATGGTTTTTGCCACATCATGGTGTGAAAACTACTGCTAGGAATACATAAGGTGCAACTTCTGAAAACTTTGGCAGTTGGACCAACCATATGAAATGCGTCTGAATCAGCGGGCTTGCTGCAGGCACGTGATTTTATAATATATGTTTGTAGGGAGTTTTACCAACCATCTGAATTGACTACGCGGCATGCGGCTTGCTTGAGTGAAAACCAGCCAATGGATGTAGATGTCATACATTTTCATAGCGCGTCTGAAATTTAACTTGTATACTGGAGGCAATTTCCTTGTAAAGGCGTCGAGGGCGAGACATGTCGTCAAAGTATGAATCAAGACTTCATTTTCATAGTGTTCCTTTCGTTCAGCAAGCTGACAGCCAGCGACCTTCAGCTAGCTGCCGAAAGTGTGGATTTTTGCTGCTCCTTTTTATTGAGCTTTGATTGCTCTTATTAAAAATGTCTACAGCTGACTCACTTGACTCCTTACTTTTAAAATTGATGTTTGTTGCTGCTCGGTTTTTTACTTATTGAATCAGAGAATGAACTACTTTATTACCTTTTATCTGTTTTAAAGCCAATCCGAAATTTGTTTTTCTATTCACCCCATTTTTTAACCCTTCCCACGCGTTTCAGAATAACCCAGTTTTTTCAATCGCGCCAGATGTGACTGAACACTAATTGCCAGAAGTTCAACTCTACGTACACTGTGTTAATCCTGTCTTGTGATCTGTCTGTTCAAATCAGGAGTTTTTTTTACAGCACTTAATTGTTTTGATAGTCTTTTCCTTTCAAGCCGTTGCGTTGAAAATCGGGTCAGTTTATTTTTTGGACTGCGTTGGGTGCATACCAGTCAAACCAGGGAAACAGTTAAAAGCGATGAAATGAAAATTCTGGTTCTTGATTAAGATTTCCAGGAGAGGAATGAAGGGGGCATTTTACAGGCAAGGGAACCCCAATACTTTTCTAAATGTGAACATGAATTTCCAAAAAATGATTATGCCAGTAAAAAATACGAAAATTTGAGTAACGATACTTTTTACAAGTAAACTTTTTAGGAGACATGGAGACTTCTAGAAGAGAAAAATATTGGTCTTTCAAAGCATCTATACTTATGCTTAATATATAATACGAATTAAACTTTAAACTAGGGCCCAGAAACTTGTGTTGTAGCTGGTTCAACTACTTCATGAATGAATATTCTCAGAAATACGATGTTTCTTTTTCTCTTCCTTTTCCTACAAGATTAGGCTATGAAGGTTCAAATCAGCGAATATTTATTTTGAACAAAATTTGGTGCTTGTTAATTATTCAAAACACACTCAAGAATTTTGCTATGTAAGATCTCAGAAAAATAGAGTTATACTGTCTGAATTTGGAGACGATTAGATCAAGCTCAGAGGAAAAACTACATGGTAAGTATACTTCAGAAGTAACATAACCTTCCACTTTCTTCTCTTGGTACCAACACGTGGAGAGTGCTACCCTAATTTGCCTACACCACCTGATTATGCCCCTGCCATTGCTGCATTAAAGGAGAGTGGCTTACCAGTCTGTAGAAAAATGTCATGTTCCATAATTTTATATTATGAAATATCTTCAAAAAAAATTTTCTACCCCAATACTATGATAAGACAAGAGCCAAGAGCTCATATGGCTCTTGTGACGAGGCAAGAACAGCTAAGAGCCAAGAGATCATATGGCATGAGCTCTAACAAAATTCTATGAGTCGATAGATTGATTTAAAAGGAAAATAAGAGGCTCAATGCCGGTCAGGATTTAAAATAAGAGCTCTGAGTCACGATGTGCTTCTAGAAATCAAAATTCAATAAGATCCGATCACCCACTCGTAAGTTATCAATACCTCATTTTTTCTAATTTTTCCTCTCCCTTTAGCCCCCAGATGGTCGAACTTGGGAAAACGACTTTATCAAGTTAATTCGTGCAGCTCCCTGACACCTCTACCAATTTTCATCGTCCTAGCACGTCCAGAAGCACCAAACTCGCCAAATCACTGAACCCCTCCCCCAAAGAGAGTGAATCTAGTATGGTTTCGTCAATCACGTATCAAGAATATTTGCTTATTCTATCCACCAAGCTTCATCCCGATTCCTCCACTCCAAGATTCCCGCTCCAAGATTTCCAAAGATGTTTCCAAGATTTCCCGCTCCAACTCCCCCCAATGTCAAAAGATTTCCAGAATCTTTTCCAAGATTTCCCGCTCCAACTCCCCCCAATGTCAAAAGATATGGTCAGGATTTGAAATAAGAGCTCTGAGACATGAATTGCTTCTAAATATCAAATTTCATTAAGATCCGATCACCTATTTGTAAGATAAAAATACCCCAATTTTCACGTTTTCCAAGAATTCCCCCCTCCAACTCCCCCAATGTCACAGATTCTGGTTGGAATTTAAAATTAGAGCTTTAAAGCACAAGATCCTTCTAAATATCAAATTTCATTAAGCTCTGGTCACCCTTTCGTAAGTTAAAAAATACCTCAATTTTCAAAATTATCCCCCCCTCCAACTCCACCAAAGAGAGCAGATCCGGTCCGGTTATATCAGTCACGTATCTTCGACAGGTTTTTATTCTTCCCGTCCAGTTTCATCCTGATCTCACCACTTAAAGTATTTTCTAAGATTTTCGGTCCCCCAACTGCCCCCCCCCCCAATTACGCAGGATCCGCCTGAGATTTAAAATAAGAGATCTGAGTTACGAGGTCCTTCTAAATATGAAGTTTCATGAAGATCCGATCACTCCTTCGTAGGCTAAGTTAATAATACGAATTTTTTTCTAATTTTTCAGAATTACCCCCCCCCCCCCCCAATAGAGCGGATCCGTTCCAATTATGTAAATCACGTATCTAAGACTTCTGCTTATTTTTCCCACCAAGTTTCATCGACCCAATCCTTCGCATGAAAATGCTCGAAACGTTGGATGGTCACGACGGGATCGTAAATCCGAAATCTGAGCCACACAGCAGAAGCTGGGTTGCGATGGTACGTGATACACGCTCAGTCGACACGCTGGCTGCAGCTGTTACTAGCTCCATTCCAAACGTTGAAACCAAAGTAATTGATAAAAAGCCTTTAGCTGTTGTCCGTGAAATACCCCACAACTATTCAAGAGCTGATTTAGAGGCCTCAGTAGAGGGACTTATTAATGCTAATCAAATCGGCGATTCTCGCACTTTTCGCATCGAGTTTATCGACAAAACCGCTCTGAACGCGGTACTGCAGTCGGGAATCCGTATTGGGAACGAAATTTTTCGCACTAAGCCCTTTCAATCTATTCCGCGTCGATGCTTTCGCTGTCAAAGTACTGATCACCTGATTGGAGCTTGTTCCCACTCACCAGCACATCCCAAGTGTTCCAGATGTTCTGGCCCTCATGTGAATTCCAAGGAAACCCCTTGACAAGCGTCACCAAAATGTGCAAAATGCACTATGGAAAACGTAAGTTTTAGTCTGAAAAGCAAATTTCTCCGATCGGCTCTCAACAACGCAAATAAATGAATGCTCAAACTCCGTTAAGCTTTGTGTCCCTTAATATTAATGGTACAAAAGACAAGGATCTACTGATTAGTGAGCTGCTTGAAAATGATACTATGTTTCTACAGGAGCACCTTCTCTCTAAAGTGAATGTTGATAGCCTAAAGCGTTTTCGGACCCATTATACCTTCTTGAGAGCCGTCCAGAAAACCCATGGAAGACCATCGGGAGGTCTGGCCATCTATTTCAGACACAAGACTCAGCTGATATTATTGCAAAGTGACGCTAACATCTTAGCGATAAAATGTGGTAATACCACATTTATAAACATTTATTTCCCCTGTGATAAAAAGACTGCGTAGTCATCGTCTAGTTTTTCACAAGCATGTAATCGCCAACGAACACTACTTAGTGACCTTTCAAAACAAAATACAAAATGGGTTCTCGCCGGCGACAAGAACACTGACTTATTATCTAATTCTGACCGATCTGAAATCTTTCTCGATTCACTACCCGGAGGATTCCATCTTGCAGATAAAGATCTTCTATTTACTTATATTCACTATCGTGGTGGTCTTACTTCCAACCTTGATAATGAAATTGTGTCAGATTCAACTTTACTTTCATCTAAGATTTCCAGTCTCCCCCAACTGCCCCCACCCCCAATTACGCTGGATCCGGTTGAGATTTAACTAAGAGATCTGAGTTACGAGGTCCTTCTAAATATGAAGTATCATGAAGATCCGATCACTCCTTCGTAAGTTAAAAATAAGTCATTTCTTCTAATTTTTCAGAATAACCCCCCCCTTAACTACCCCAAAGAGAGCGAATCCATTCCGGTTATGTCAATCATATATCTAGGACTTGTGCTTATTTTCCCCACCGAGTTTCATCCCAATCCCTCCACTCTAAGTGTTTTCCAAGTTTTAGGTTTACCCCTCCCAACTCCCCCTCAATGTCACCATATCCGGTCGGGATTTAAAGTAAGAGCTCTGAGAAACGATATCCTTCTAAATATCAAATTTCATTGAGATCCGATCACCCGTTCGTAAGTTAAAAATACCGCATTTTTTTTAATTTTTCAGAATTAACCCCCCCCCCCTAACTATCCAAAAGAGAGCGGATCCGTTCCGGTTATGTCAATCATGTATCTAGGACTTGTGCTTATTTTTTCAACTAAGTTTCATCCCAATCCCTCCACTCTAAGTTTTTTCACAGATTTTAGGTTTCCCCCTCCCAACTCCCCCCCCCCCAATATCACCAGATCCGGTCAGGATTTAAAGTAACAGCTCTGAGACACGATATCCTTCCAAACATCAAATTTCATTAAGATCTGATCAACCGTTTGTAAGTTAAAAATGCTTCAATTTTTCTATTTTTTCCGAATTAACGGGTGTTTGTTGAAAAATGTTATGAAGCACAACTTGTTATTAGATGTCTTGAATAAATAACAGAAGGCTAAAACAAACTGATGTGACTCGTCTCAAGGTTCTTTCACAACAGAAGGGGGAAGTAAAACATTAGCAAAAATTTATGTACAATATCTAAAAAGTCTGCGGGAAGATAAGAGATTTTAAAACACCTTGTTATTTTATTATCAAACAGTTCGTGATAACAGACATTGTAAGTAAGGAGCGACCCGGCTCAATAGTAACCGAAACTCTAAATAACAGAATTTTGACATCGATAGATATATTCAAAGAATTGACTACTCTGATTTCAAATATATATATATATATATATATATATATATATATATATATATATATATATATATATATATATATATATATATATATATGTTTCATTAAGTTTAGATCTATCCATCAAAGGTTACAAACCAGAGAAAATTTGCCCAATTTTCGAAAAAAAGGGAAAATACCCCTTAAAATCATAGAATCTTAATGAAAATGACACCAGATTCAGCATATAAGAGAATTATACCGTAGAGGTTTCAAGCTCCTATCAGCAAAACGTGGAATTTTTTTTGCCTGAAGAAAGATCACAGATGAGTGTTTTTTTTTTTTTTTTTTTTTTATTGTATCGACCCATTGGTCGTAGAATATCAGAGGAGAGCTCATTCAAAAGGAAATTAAAAGTTCTAGTGCCATTCTTGAGTAACCAAAAAGATTGGATGGCAACTAGGCCCCCTCCTACGCCTTTAAAAATGACAAGTATCGTCAAAAACTAGATGGGGTTGGCGTTTTTCTGTCAACAATAGGGCCAGTTTCCACTTCTAGCAATTTAAACATATCTATTCAAGGTTTTAGTAACGGTAATTCCATGAAATCTTTTTTTTTTCCTGTTGAGAAAAGGTCGTATCTCAGAAAGTATAGGGAAAATCTTATTTTGCCATTGGATTCGTCGTCGATATAAGAGAAAATCTACTCTTCTTGAAAAATGCCATTTTTCGTTAAGAGTAGATTTTATTATTTTCCTTAGGGAGGAAGAAATTTTTGTACTTGTGAGTTTTTGGATTTTGGATTAAAAAAATATTGGGAAAAAATGGCGTGAACGAGAAAGAATTTGATATTTCGCAAGACTTTTAGAGACATTGTTTTCATATGTTTGCAGAAAGACAGACTTTCGTAGGCCAATCTCGTTGCAATCAGACCAATACATTTAACAGTTTCATGAGAAGATGGCAATATAGTTTTGGCATGGATGGTGAAATTCAATCTGTTCCTAATATTTAGTCTGAGATCTTTTTCTTCAGATATTGTAAAAAGAAGATCACCTTGGAGGCTGCCAGTGTTGATTATGTTTGCCAAAGTCAAGCACATAATATTCCCTAATATTGCAGGCAAGGAGCTATGTAGCAACCAAATTTCCAAGAATGTCATGGTCAATATGGACAGATCACGGATCAGAAGCTGGAGCAGCTTTAATTAATAATTTACAATGGCTAACATAAAGTGTGACAAGATATAATAGAAGAAATGGCACATCATTTCTAAAGAAATTGATGGCAGTTAATTTCCAAGCCATTGGCATGCACTGATGGTATTTTGAAAGTTTTTAAAGACACTTGGTTTCATGAGGCAAGTGGATGTTATAGTCTAATTTTGTTTGGAGCACTTGCAACCAATATTAGCAGCCTAGGCTAAATAAAGCTGAAATAAAACAATAAGCTGCTAATATGGGTCTTAAATCCCCCCCCCCCGCAGAATATTATGACTGCCACATGTCTTAAAAAACAGATAGGGCCTAGGCAACATGGGCTTCCTCCCTTAAAAGCAATTTGATAAATTAAAAACAATGGTAGGATAATTGTTTCTTGAAACAAGTTGCTGTTGTATTTTTCAAAAGGGGAAACTTAAGACTAATATTACCAGCCTTTTTCTTTTATTTTTTATACCCTATATAGGTGTTTGGAACAGATAAAACTGAAAACCTTGGTAGTCAATATCTTTCCTTTAGCCTATATTGTCCGTCCGTGGCCGAGTGGTTAACGCGCCGAACTCACAAGCGAAGGTTCGCTGGTTCGAATCTCGGTGGTGCCGACCGTTTGGTTTAGGACGAGGGTTAGTGGCGTTTCCCCGTAAGACAAGCCAAAAGTCCACCCAGCTTCAAATGGGTACCTAGAGAAATCTAGGGAAAAGCACGGGAAAGCGTCGGATGGCTTGCCCCCAACCACGCATTGCACCCCGGCCGAGGGCTGAGAATCAGGAGATCGGCACCTGCGCTACGCGAACCCTAATCGGTTTGCATGCGAAAGTTTGCTTTGCTTGTTTGCTATATTGTTACAGAGAATTGTAGACTAATTAAAAAGAATCCCACCTTGTTTAAATGTATCAAATACAAGATGTTAGACAAGAATGATGCGATTGGTCTAGTGTTGTCACCACAAATTGTAAGCATAGAGAACTTGCCTATCAGAGAAAAAGTATATAAACTCTGTAATATTATTGAAAGTTTGGGAATCATGCAAACAAATAGCCCAAACGATTACCCCAAAGGATTTACCAACTAGAATCAATAGCAGAACAGGAAGATCAGTGACCATAGGGTCAGCTTCATTATTTCACTCCAAAAGTTGCAGTAATCAGTGATAAGGAATCTTCCCAATATAGTGATCATTTTCCCATTTTGGTAGAGATTTCTCTAGATAATAGTACATACGCAAATTATGAAGAACCTAGTAAAGTTAAGTTAAAGAAAATTAACTGGGAAGCTTTTAAGAATAAATTACAAGAAACAGACGTTGAGTCACAAGTGAACTGTTATGAAGATGTCAATGGGAAAATAGAGACATTTCAAAATTCACTCCTAGCAATTGCATAAGAACTGACTCTAAATAGTGAGAGAGTTCCTAGTCACTGTAAACTGAGTTTTCAGTGGAACAATGAATGTACAATTGCAAAGAAACATTTGTTAGAGACAAGAAGAAGGTACAGGCAATTCCCAAACTTTCTAATGTGTCAAAGACAATATGCAGCCTTTGGGTGTCAAACAGGGGAAGCAAAGAAAGATTTGTATTGAGAAATTCTGGAGAAGTTACATTTTAGACAACCTGCAAGTAGAGTTTATAAAACAGTGGAAAAACTGATTTCAGGGAAGAAATAGGATAATGGTAACCCACCCTGGATTGTTAATAGAGAGGAGCTAGTGGATAAGCCAATTTGTAGAAATATTTGGAAAATTTTTGTTTACCTGAAACAGTCAATCATTCCATAGAGAAAATTTAATTCTTGCTCTGGATTTATTAAATTTTAAAATGGATAACCAATATCTGGTAAGAAAAAAAAAATTAATCCCAGATTTGAAAATTTAACCAAGAATAAATTACCCTTTTCATAGAGTCTTTTTGATTCCTTTAAAAACTGCCAATTGAAATTATAATTCTTACAACAACTTAAGATTATTTATGACTACAGCACTACAGTTACTTTTCTGTGCATCAAGTGGTATACCACTTGTGGTATGTAATGGGACATGTCCCAGTACCATGGGTGGTCATTAAAAAAAAATCATAACAAAAAAACCTTGAAGATCCCACTCTGAAATTTTCACCAGTTGTTTGAAACAATAAGAGCTTTGTATGAATAAAAGCACATAAAATTCTGTTTGGACAAACTGACCCAGTTGAGGGTTACTAGATTACATTTGCTCATATTTGTCTGGTTAATAAAAATAACTATTTCTAGATTTATAGCTATTATTTGGTATTTTACTTTTGTTTCTAGGTGCAATAGGAGTCGAGATACAGCAGTTTAACTGTTGGCTGGTTGGCATAAATCAGGCAGTTTGGGGCAATGTTCAATTACCCATATCTTGGACACCAGTCAAACAAAACACCTATAATTTCAAGTTTGGGAGTTTCTCATATGGGCTATCGCTATTCATCAAAATCGAAGATGATAAAGCAGGGCCACTGTGTTGAACTGACACAGAATCCCCCTTACTGATACTTTGTCAAACATAGTCATATATTTCAAAATAATGTTCAATCTAAATAAAAGGATTATCTATATTTTTCAAAACATTAATGTCATTATTCCCAAAAAGCAAGCCTGTCTAATAGTTACCATGTAATAAGAGACAAAGTGCTGTGTTAAAAACTTCTGATGGCAACACACAATATCTCAAAGTGATGACTGGCAAAAAGCAAGACTGAATTGTCACCTTTTCTCTTCAGCCTAGTCAAAGACATCTAAGTCAGGGGAATTAAAATCAAATCTGAATTGCAAGAAAGCCTCTCCAGGATGTCAATTTTGCCAACTATGTTTGCACATAACTCCCCCCTCCCCAAAAGAGTTCATAAATGCCATAGTTTAACCCAAAGAGACAGGCAAAACTGTCAGAATTTTCTGAACAAACTCTGAAAGAAAGCAGAACAATCTGAATTACATATCTACATTACAGAGTCTAAAACTATGTAAATGAGGAAATTCACCCACGGGAATCCAACTAAGAGATAAAGGCAAAAAACATGACAAACTTCAAGTGCTTAGGCAGTACAGTAGCTTCCCATTGTGACTAAAAAAAAAAAAAAAAAAAAAAAAAAAAAAAAAAAAAAAAAAAAAAAAAAAAAAAAAAAAAACAATCCATCAGAATAGCCAAAGCAGTATTTCAGATTTTAACCAATCTGAAAATCAACAGTATACTCACAGAACTTGAAGCCCCAACTGTTACTGAGCAAAGGTTTTTTTTTCTGTTCTCAGTTGATCAATAGAATGCACAAAGCTAATTGCAGAACAAGAGAAACTCTGTTTGAAAATAACTGTCTTTGCTGGATTATCTAGTGAGATCGTGTCAGCAATGACAAGATCTGTACTTACACATAACAAAAAAATTGGCTCTGTGGTTGGGCAATGAGGATGCCATTACCTTGGACATATTCTTTGTCTGCGAGATAAACAATGCTAATCCACTGGGAGGAGTATTTGAGAGGTAGTGCTATAGCACTGCCTATGGTTGCAATTTTTTCTCCCAGAGGTACTTCATATGGAAGGGATTGTTATATAAAATTCACAGGGGGCTCATTTGATTGAAGATTGGGAGTTCTAGTGCCACTAGTAAGAGTCAAAAGTGATTGGAGGAAAACTAGCCATCCTAACCATGTTGTTTTCCCCCAAATATATCAGATCTAGCCTCCTTGTGTCCTTTTTTCAAAAACTCATCTGACAAACATTTTGAGATAATCATTTTGTTAAAACTACTTTGCACATCAGAAAAATAAAACTTCTGGGTTAACACAGTTCACACCAGAATAGCCCTAGCCAACACAGTGCTCCTCCACAGGCTGGAGCATTTAAACAAGGAATGCCAGTTTTCAGGAAAACAAAATACACTCATGCATAGAAAAACACTGTATCAGATGCAAAAACATATCTAATATTTCATAAAAATATTTTAGCTAATTCTTAGAAATGAAAATTATAGAAAATTTCATGGACAGCATCTTTGAAAGAGATGGAAATAAATTTTGTTTATATATCTTCACATAAGGGTAAAATTATTATAGCTGTGCCAGCTAGAACAAACTTATAATTAACCTTTACTTTATGCCAAGGAAATTAAAAAACTTTAGATGGACTAAAGCTAAAAATAAATCTTCTTTCTGTTGCTCACCCTCTCTTGCCAGCTGATTAAATTAAACAGATTACACATTTAATTTGCCTATTAACTAGGTGATGGAACAAATTTCAACCCTAGAGGTAGAATCCGAGAAGCAATATTAAAAAGAACTAGTCATGTTGATATTAAGGTTGACTTATTATAATGTATCTTTTAATCATAAGTAATACACCTCTGATTTGTAAAACAATATTTTACTTGTAATATGTAACATAAGGTAGTTTATTTCTATTCCTTTTTAGGCCTAATAGTATCATACATTTCTTTCCATTTTTGAAAACCATTTTTATAAGTTATACTGCATGTCTCTTCTTCAGCACATATTTTAACACTAACACAAACCATTTTCCTCACAAAAAGGGAAGACTGAGAAATGATTATCCTATTCATATTAATACAAAGGATGCAAGATATTAGAGTCCTGTCTTTAAAAGACAAAATATTTATTACTCCTACCCTGATACATGATATGCAATTCTGTAGAAGCAGCAAAGGCAAAACAAGAGGAAGTAGGATGTGACCAAAAACCATCTTTAGAACTGGGCTATAACATATTTATAGTCATTTCAATAACATGGTTTGAAGTCCCCCCAAGAAAAAGTAAATACTAATTACTCAAAAACATTTAAATATAATTTATTGGGTCCTCTGCTGTATTGATCCAACCAATCCCAATTTGATAAAAACACATATATTTCGACATTTAGTCAAAATTTAAGATTATTTAACTTAATCATGACATACCAGTACTGGTAAAATTCTAGTTTAGTGACTTCTTACTACCTTGAAAAGGGGTTAGGTTAGAAAAATGAAACTTTCAGGGATGGGTCTACAGGCTAAAGTATATCCCAGGAAGGTATTTTAAAGTACCCACATCTACTCATTCCCCCTCTACAGGGCCCTGAAATTTGCCTACATTCTTTAGTTCTGAAAATGCAATTTCTATTATTTGAGTAGAATTCTGAGCCCTATTTAATAAAAAAAAAGTTTTTTTTAACTGAAAATAAGGAGCAACATTAAAACTTAAAACGAACAGAAATTACCCCGTATATGAAAGGGGCTGCTCCTTCTTCAACGCCCCGCTCTTTACGCTAAAGTTTGACTCTTTCTCTCAACTCTACTTTTTAAAACAGTAAAAACTTTAGCGTAAAGAGCAGGGCGTTGAAGAAGGAGCAGCCTCTTTCATATACGGGGTAATTTCTGTTCGTTTTAAGTTTTAATGTCACTCCTTACTTTCAGTAAAAAAAACTTTTTTTTTATTTAATTTCTGAACGTTTTTTAGTTAATCCATGTTTTGATTTCGGCTCTCCGCAGATGAATAATTAAAGCGAATTTATTTGGCTAAATGGCTTTCCCATAGTTTTGATCAAATGATTTTGCAAAAAAAGGAGAGGAAGGAGGCCCAGTTGCTCTCCAGTTTTTTGGGTACTTAAAAAGGCAACTAGAACTTTTAGTTTTTATGAACGTTTTCATTAGTAAAAGATATATGTAACTTACAAATTAGCTTACGTAACAAACTTCAATGTTTGTATGTTTTTATTAGGTATATGAGAAGGTTTGCCCACTCGTCAATACCTTGTCAATAACTCTTTGCATTAAAGCTTAAATTTTGTCCCCTGAATCACAAAGACCATAGAATAAATTGTTGAAATTACTAAAAATCCTTTATCGTAAAGAGTGAGGTATCAGGAGGAGGTGAACCCCTTATATGCGTAATATTTTCTGTTTGTTTTAAGTTTTAATGCTACTCCATACTTCCAGTTGAAAAAAAAACTTTTACATATTTATTTTCTCATTGTTTTTTAAATAATGCTAGAAAATGCTGTGCCCCCTTTATGGAAATCTTCTTCCCCTGTGACAAATTCCTTCATGGAAAATTTCCCCCACGTAGCCCCCTCTTCTCAAACCCCCCTCCAAACCAAAAAATCCCCCTGAAAACGTCTCTACATTTCCCAATAACCATTAATATATACAAACACTGGTCAAAATTTGCAACTTGCAGCCCCTCCCACGGGGACTGTGGGGGAGTAAGTCTTCCAAAGACATAGTTATAAGGTTTTTCGACTATGTTGAATAAAATGGCTATCTCAGAATTTTGATCCGACTACTTTGGGAAAAAAATGAGCGTGGGAGGGGGCCTAGGTGTCCTCCGATTTTTTTGGTCGCTTAAAAAGGGCACTAGAACTTTTCATTTCCGTTCGAATGAGCCCTCTCGCAAAATTCTAGGACCAACGGGTCGATACGATCACCCATGGGAAAAAGAAAAAACAGGCATCCATGATTTGTCTTCTGGCAAAAAATACAAAATTCCACATTTTTGAAGATAGGATCTTGGAACTTATACAATAGGGTTCTCTGATACGCTGAATGTGATGGTATGATTTTCATTAAGATTCTATGACTTCTATGGGGTGTTTCACCCTATTTTCTAAAATAGGGCAGATTTTCTCAGGTTCTTAACTTTTGATGGTTAAGACTAAACTTGATGAAACTTATATATTTAAAATCAGCATTAAAATGCGATTCTTTTGATGTAACTATTGGTATCAAAATTCCGTTTTTTAGAGTTTTGGTTACTATTGAGCCGGGTTGCTCCTTACTACAGTTCGTTACCACACACTGTTTGATCAATATTTTTTTTTATTTAGAAAATGTATTAGCAGAAAATGTATTAGCATATGTTTAAAACCTTATAAATGGGATTGAGCAATGTGAAGCTGAAAACAATTTGTTGTACTTCATTCAAGTAGAAGATCTATTTTACAAGGTTTCACTTTTATAACACATATATTTTTAAAGGTCATCGAAGGTTAGGACCCTCTAGAGGGAAAGAGGGTGGAGTTAGATAGTTCAAAATACTTTCCTGGGACATCATTTGGCCTGTAAATCCATCCCTGAAAGTTTCATTTGGTAAAACTCTAGTTAATTGACTTCTTGCTATCTTGGAAAGGGTTTAAGTTAAGAAAATGATTACATAAAAAAAAAACTAGTTTTTTAACTGAAAGTAAGGAGCGACATTAAAACTTAAAACGAACAGAAATTACTCCGTATATGAAATGGGTTGTTCGCTCTGCAATCCCTCGCTCTTTACGTTGAAGCTTTTAATTGTTTTAAAAAGCAGAATTGTGGCAAAGAGTCAAACTTTAGCGTAAAGAGTGAGGGATTGCAGAGCGAACAACTCATTTCATATACGGAGTAATTTCTGTTAGTTTTAAGTTTTAATGTCGCTCCTTACTTTCAGTTAAAAAAACTAGTTTTTTTTATGTAATTTCTGAATGTTTTTGAATTAATAAATATTTGATTTTGACTCTCCACACATATATTATTAAAATGAAATTTGCATATTAATTCCTTTTTTGGCTAAATGACTTTCTCTTAGTTTTGATCATCCGATTTTGAGAAATAAGGGGTGGGGAAGGAGGCCTAGTTGCCCTGTAAATTTTCGGTTACATAAAAAGGCAACTATAAATTTTAATTTTTAACAAATGTTTTTATTAGTAAAAACTATACGTAACTTAAGAATTAACTTACGTAACAAACTTTTATATTTTTATATTTTTTATTATTTATATGAGGGGTTTTTACCCTTGTTAATACCTCACTCTTTACACTAAATCGTAAGTTTTGTCCCAATTCTTTAAAAATGACACCTGAATCAGAAAGGCCGTAGAATAAATAGTTGAAATTACTAAAAATACTATAGCATAAAGAGCAAGGTATTTATCTCCTCCTAAATACCTCTCTCTTTATGCTAAAGTATTTTTAGAACCCCTCATATGCATAATAATCTCTGTTCGTTTTAAGTTTCAATGCTACTCCTTACTTTCAATTGAAAAAAACTTTTCCATGTTTATTTTTTCATTGTTTTCTTATAGAAATTTTAGAAAATCCTGTGCCCTTTTCATTGAATTTCTGCTCCCCCTTGACATATTTCTCCAAGGTTAGATCCTCCCACATAGCCCCCTCCCCTCAAACCCAACCCCATAACAAAAAAAATCCCCTGAAAACGTCTGTACACTTCCCAATAACCATTACTGTATGTAAACACTGGTCAAAGTTTGTAACTTGCAGCCCCTCCCCCAAGGACTGTGGGGGAGCAAGTAATTCCCAAAGACATTTATTATGGTTTTTGACTACGTGAAACAAACTGGCTATCTCAAAATTTTGATTCGTTGACTTTGAGAAAAAATGAGCGTGGGAGGGGGCCTAGGTGCCCTCCAATTGTTTTGGTCACATAAAAAGGACACTAGAACTTTTCATTTCTGTTAGAATGAGCCCTCTCGCGACATTCTAGGACCACTTGGTCGATACAATGACCCCTGGGAAAACAAAAACAAACAAACAAATAAACACGCACCCATGATTTGTCTTCTGGCAAAAAATACGAAATTCCACATTTTTGTAGATACGAGCTTGAAATTCTTGCTAATGGGTTCTCTGATACGCCGAATACGATGGTGTGATTTTCGTTAAGATTCTATGACTTTTAGTGGGTGTTTCCCCCTATTTTCCAAAATAAGGCAAATTTTCACAGGCTCGTAACTTTTGCAAACAAAGACTAAATTTGACATAACTTATATATTTAAAATCAGCATGAAAATGCGATTCTTTTGATGTTTTTTATTCTTTTTGATTGTTTTTTAGAGTTTTGTTTACTATTGAGCCAGGTCGCTCCTTACTACAGTTCGTTACCATGAACTGTTTGAAACTTTCAGGGATAGGTCTACAGGTTAAAGTATACCCTGGGAAGGTGTTTAAAGTACCCACCTCCACTCCTTCTCCCTCCAGAGGGCCCAGAAATTTGCCTACATGACAGGTCTACACCAATTGAAATTTTGACAAAACAACATTTTACCTTAATTTTCAGTTACTAGTTGGTTTTTCTCTGCCTTTAGTTCTTAAAATGCAATTCCTGTTATTTGAGTATAATTTGGAGCCATATCAATGTTTTTTTTTCAAGATTTAGGAAATTTATTTGCATATCTTTAAAACCTTATAAAATGGAATTGAGCAAGCCATGAGGCTGAAAATAATTTTGGATAAAATTCTAGTTAATTGACTTCTTGCTATCTGAGAAAGGGTTTAGGTTAGGAAAATGAAACTTTCAGGGATGAATTTACAGACCAAAGTATGTCTTGGGAAGGTATTTTGAAGCAACTACCTCCACTCCTTCTCCCTCTAGATGGCCCTGATCTTTGATGACCTTTAAAAATATGTGTATTATAAAAGTGAAACCTTGCAAAATAGATCTTCTGCTTAATTGAAGTACAACAAAATTGTTTTCAGCATCATAACTTTGCTCAATTCCATTTTTTTAAGTCGTCCACTGGCGTGCTAAATTTTTATCCGCTGTGAATGGGGCCGACGTCCGTCGGATCAATGGAAAGAAGCGCTGAATTCAAAACTTCTGAAAGGTGAAAATTCAGGATGTTGGTTAAGATTTTGGAATCTTATCCATTCATCATTAAAGATTATCTTGGTTTTATGGGAAACTAATCCAAGGTTTCTTAAAATATTAAAAAAGGGTTTCCGGCATTATATTTTAAAATTAGACATACATGTAGACCAAGGCTAAGGCCTTTTTTTGCGTCAACCAAAGAGACTATGCTCAACCAAATATAATACCGTAGAGACTTGCGTCAACCAAAGCTCAACCACTTGGTGTGGTTGAGCTCAACCGCTGTTTTGCGTGAAACAGTGACAAACAAGGTTGTCATGAAAAGTGTTTTTGCCTGAAAAAATTGACTGGTTGAACTTTGATTTAACCAAAACTGTCATTGTTTATAACTGTAGACTTATATGATTTATAATTATTGATTTTCAAAATTCAGGAAGTGTATTTGCATATCTTTAAAACCTTGTAAAGTGGGATTGAGGAAAGTTGTGAAACTGAAACTAGTTTCTTTGTATTTTATATATAAGCAGACCTTCCCAGGACATACTTTAGCCTTTAGACCTGTCCCTGAAAGTTTTTTTTTAATCTAATCCCCTGGTGCTCTTTTACACATTGTATAAATCGTGAAGAAATGCCTGGCCTTTTATTTAACAGAATTGGCTAAAAGTCTTAGAAGTATCTTAAATCAATATACATCTGATACAGTTTAATTATTTTCATAGATGACAAAGAACAGCATTAAAGCTGCATATTTGCTTTGGAAGACATGTGTCCCTTCTGTTGTAAAGCATTTTAGATAGATCCTAACCATGGGCGTATTGCTGTTACAAATGGTTTTGTTTAAATGAGTGTTTAGAAAACAAGTAGCAAATGTAAATTTGCTGTTTTTATTATTTTAAGACAAGAATATCACAAAGCTAAGCATTCACCATGCTAGTTTGCATCTTGAGTAAATGCAATCCCTGCTGGAGCTTTGTTGACACCTGCCTTAAAATAGCTTGTCTAAGTAAAATATAATGTGTATAGAAGATTAGTGAAAATGGCTGTAAATCCATCTTGGTTTTTTTTCCATATTTTTTTTTAAAATGGTTGTTTTACTCTGGTCATAATGGTGTTCCTGGCTAAGTGGAAAGCACTCTTAGTTAGAAATCCTTTGTCCATGAGGTACAGGTTTGATTCCTGGTATTGCCAGTTTATTTGTTTTGAATGGGGGTCAGTGATGTTAGACTGATTTAAACCAGCTTTAAATGGGCAAATGGAGATATACGGGAAAGGTAAGCAGGGGGGGGGGGGTGTACAAATGCACAGGATTTCTGGCCCCCAGCCCTTCATTGCAATTCTTGGCCACAGGGTCACAAAGTGGAAATTAGCACTGCCAGTTTAGATCGTGATGTGTCAGTGCTGCCATACTTACTTACTTGCATATTGGTGTTGAGTTTGGACACATTTTATCTTCATTGATTTCCAAGATCATTTAGACAATCACCTAACAGTCTCAAAGCACAATTAGTATTAAATAGTTCTTTGGGCCTTTCTGACTTTCCCTTTATAGCAAAGGTTTATTGTTGTGTATAATGTATATATTTTAAAGTAATCAATCATTAAGAATTCCCTTTTAGTTTTATCAAGTTTTTGGGTAATAAACCTTTTTAATTACCTTAAAATATTTATTCAGGTCCTTTGCCATTGGCTGCCCTTTATATTACACTTGGTAATGATTGAAATATATTGAGGTCACAAAAAATTTTGATAATCGAACCTATTTTACCATCTTGAGGTTTTTTACAAAGGTGTAAGAAAATATTTAAGTACTGACTTAGCTACAGAAAACTTTTAGATATAATAAAATGTAAGCAAGATGGTCCTTACTTTGGCCATATCTGTGGAAGTACTAATGAGAGTGTGGGTCATTTGAAGTATGTGTAGAATTGAGTGGAATGAGAAATGAAGTGTAGCTTTGATGAGAGATGGCTTACAAATGTGATAAGGGATGGATGTTTTGCAAGATTTTAAAATTTTGGACAACTTTTCACGTTGACAATAGAGCACAGAAGTAAATTTTGTATTTTTTTTTCTTTGTTTCTGTTATGTTAGACAATGTTGAATATTCTAAAGTGAATTTTCTTTTTTGTTTTGAATTGTCATGGCCCTAGGGCTCTAGTGCAATACAACTTACTAATGTTTATTCACTTTCTTTAAACAAACACAAGGTCTATGTCTCCTAGCTTTAACAAAGTCAAATGTAATTTTGAGACCAGGGATTTCAAAGTAGGTCAAAGGAACCTCTGGTAAAAATGAGCAATTTGTGATACATCTAGATTAAAATAAAGTCTTTTAGAAAACAAAAAAGACAAATGAATAAAGAAAAGTACCTTATATCATAATTATTGGGCACCCTTAAGAGAGAAATGAACAAAGCTTCAATTAAGAATCTGTTTTGTTTAAACAGACAGAAGGGACAAACCTCCAAGCTTTGACAAATATAATCTCACTTTGGGACTCCTATCTTTTCAAAGGGGACTTTCTTTCATTTTTTTTTCTATCCAACTAAAACCAAAAGGGACAGCATCATACACAAGTGACCTTCCAATTACCCTACATAGCAAGAGAAAATCATTCAGCTAGGATATGCTTTATCTCTATCCCCCTCCTAATGTGCAGAAATATGGCCCAAATCTCATATTTTCAATGCATTTAACCTCCTGTCACCTGTTTCTCTAGTTATTGTTTGTCACATTTGGTTTAATTTACAGCTACATGGGTTGAAGTTAGAGAGACATATTGACAAAAAAAAATGGGAAATTGGAAATTTCAGCAATAGATTTTTATATTTGGAGGATTGAGGGGTAAAGTAGAGCAAAGTTGTACATAAAACGTGTTACCAGCTATTATTCTAAAAATTATGAAGCATGAATTATTTTTTGTATTATGTTTTTTTCTTTTCAGGTCCTTCTCTAGGGCTTTACCAAATCAAACATTCTATACCTAGAAAAATTAGCAACAAGCTATAGTCTATATATATATATATATATATATAAGCTTATGTTATTTAACTATGACTTATGGAATTTATATGGCAATCAGAAAATGGATACAAGCTAAAGCAAGTAAAAAAGAAAAAAAAACTTCCCTATATTTCTCAGGAGACTTTTAATAGATTACTCTTCTGATAATTGCCTATCATACATAATTTAAATATTTACCCCTGTACAGTAGGGCATTAAAACAATCTATCACAATGTAAGATATATTTAGATACAATGCTGATTTACAAATTCCAAGATTCTTTGTTGTAGTTTTCATAAATTTGTTGATAAAGTGTCATATATTAATCATTTTTTATTTTATGTCATAAACATTAGCCAAACTTAACTTCTCAATAGAACTTGAGTGTGGTGGCTATAATGTACAAGTACTGCAAAAATCTTACAACATATTATGTGTCATGGTAACAGTTCAGTGAGGAAAAAAAACTATTTTCCTAGTTTAGCTTAATTTGTTATATTTTTGTACTTATCAGAAATATTTTGTTAATTTTAGGCAGCTGCTCCCCCCCCCTCAAAAAATTCTTACACATTTGCTGGTTTATACTTAACTAGTATTCTACTAAAAACAAAATTAATATATATTTTGTATTGAGGAAACATAAAGCACTTCAGATTTTTTTTTTATTAAGATTAAGCAGTTTGCCATTTTCTTTTCATTATAGAACTGCACTTAATTTTTTATGATAACAAATAGCTATGCTTTAGGCTATAAAAGAGCTATTAGAATGTTATATTGCAGACATGTTGGTTATGAAGTGTTAGAACCAGAGAATGACATTAAAACTTGACTTCAAAACAACTTCTCTGTTTCTAAGCTAAATAAAACTCTAGATAATTATTGCTCTCTGAAATCAGGGTTCCTATGTTTTGAGTAAGATATCGATAGTCAAATTGAATTTTTTCTTCTCTATATATATAAGATTTGGCTTTCAAATCAGTTAGGTAGGTCTACTGTTCTTTTGTTAGGCTAAGCCTATGACAGTGCTTTATTGTGAAGAGTCAAAATTTGTAGGGATTGCAAAGGCTAGCCTGAACAATATGTTATTACAAGTTATGAGGTTAAAAACTCTGTTTGGTAAAATTCTATTTTAGATAAATTTGTATTATCTTGAAAAAGGTATAGGTTACAAAAATGAAACTTTCAAGGATGGGTCTAGAGACTAAACTATGTAATGGGAAAGTGTTTTGAAGCATATAACTCTACTCCTTCTGTCTCTTAAAAATATGTACCTTAAATTACTTTAAATCACATTGTCCAATGAAATAAGGATTAAATCCTGTAGAATTGCTGGTTAGTGATGAAGACAGTTGGAAATCTCAATATTTGGTCTACACCCTTAAAAATGACTGTGTTATAAAAGTGCAAAATAAATCTTCTACTTAGATGACAAGAAAAAAAGCATTTTTAGGGTCATAACTTTGTTCAATTCCAATTTATGAAGTTTCCAAGATTTGGAAAATTCCAGGAAATACATTTCCTAAATTCAAATATGAAACACTGATAGCCTATGGCTTAAGATTCTACTCAAGTAACAAGAATTGCATTTTCAGAGCTAAAACAAGAGAAATAGAAACTGCTAGCTGAAAATTAAGGTAAGATATTGTTTTGCCAAAATTTTAATAGTTAAAGACAAGTCAAGTATGCAAAATTCTAAGACTTAAAAATCAGAAGAGGGTTATCACATAAGCTTAGCAATAGCTTCTCAGAGCATATTTTTAGTTATGGATTAATCACTAAAAGTTTCATTCTTCTAACACAACTCCTTTCAAAGATAGCAAAAAGTAGCTAAACTGAGATTTCACTGGAAATTTAATCTATAGCCTGGTATTAGAATTCCAAATTCAAAACAAAAAAAAGTCAAACTAGAATTTTACCCTCTGTATAGGGTAGCTCAACAAAGCCAAAATCTTATCATTTAGGACTTTTTATAGATGATTTTGCTTTTAAAGTATGAATAAAACATTTTCCAAGATATTATCTGAACAACTTAACCAAAGATTCCACTAATTTAGCCCCTTCCTATCTCTTCAAATATACCAGAGAGTATGTTAGATAATTTTTCAACTCACTCTGACCTCAAATTAATGTGAAATATGTAAAATCCGGAGGATATTAAGCCAGCGCTAAATCATTTAATTATAATAGAATGCCACTCTTAACAAAAAAAGTTACGACATTGAATAACTATGCTTATTAGTATTAACTTAAACCTTTCAACGTTATCTTGAATTTGAATAGTCTGCTTAGTCCGTCGCTTCTTCACGTTTTTCTTAGCACTGCCAACTGATGTACGCTATGGTACTCTCCGCTGCAAGAAAAACGACTTTTTGGAGCTCCGCAATCAGGGCTGCCAAATTTTTCTTTAAGGAGTGTGTCATATTTTTTCCGAAAATGTGCTTTTTGTGTCATCTCAGATTCCATAATGTGTCACAAAATGTGTCATTTTTGGCTGCAGGTGGTATCAAATTTAATTACCAATCTTTATTTAGAATTTTGAATATATAATCTTTTCCAAATCAGTTAAAAAAGGAGTAAACTTAACCTTTAACTATTATCTTAATCGAGGCGTTCGAGACGTTTATGACGTCATGAAAGTAATAGGAACCTTCGATTAAATTAATGCTACACATTGTGAATTAGTGTCTGGGTGGCTAACGCGGCAAGCTTACATTTATAAAAGTTTTAGAGACAATCAAATCCGACAGTAAATTAAAGACTTTCGCATGACGTCGTAATCGTAATCGGCTAAGCTTTAGTTGACACCTTCGAAAGGGGAAAAATATTAGACCACAGTAGGGGCGTTTGAGTTTTTAGTTTGCGAGCATAAAACTTGTCCGAGACCAGGATTCAATCGAGAAGAAATTCGTAAAAATGAAGTATAACGCCTGAACACAATTTCTTTTGTTTTAACATGCTTGTATGCCTACTATTCTTCTCTTGTACAGTATGCCACTTTGATTCGGCCATCGAAACTTAGTTCCCATAAAAAACAGTTCCAACTGTCTGTCTATCAACCTGTTTGTGGTTCATTGTGCCCTCATTGAAGCTTAGCTTGAATCAACAATACTACTAAGGCGTCTTCCTATCTTAATGGTTAAAATCGTACTTTCAATGGACCTAGAGGCCGAGGAAAAATGTAAGCCAAAATTAATCGTATATTTGTACTGAAAATTAAAGATGAATATCAGATATATAAGCACCGAACAACTTGGTAACCTTTCACACACAGACCCCTCTCCCCAGAACTTCAAGTATATTCGACCCTGGCTATATCTAGGGATCATTGGTATTTTTTCTTTCTCCCTGTACCAGGCCATAAAATTATTCCGCATATCGGAAGGAATATCCCAGTCGCGCACCGTTCCTGAGGTACGAGAGACCAGCTGCTTTGCATGCATCAGTGAGTCTTTCGTGTCGAGAAGTAGACTGAGTTTTGCTTTTATATTTGATAGAACTGAAAATTGACGTTCTGCAGCTGCACTGGAATGCGGAAGAGTACACAGATTGACCATGAAAAGGAACAGTTCTTCGAACTGTGGCTTGCCTTGAACATCTTTTGCATTCAATAACGTCTTCCAAAAGATCGAAGGAGACATTTCAGTTCCCATGGTTCTGATAATCTCATCCCTGTCCTCACTCATCAAGATCCACTGAGTCTCTATTACATTCCTTGAAATTTCCACTTCACCTTCATGTTTTCCAAATAAGCTGATGAACGACTAGTCAGTCCCACTAGAGTGCCAACTTTTCCGCTCAAAGCAGTCACTGGGTCTAAACAAGCCAGAGCTTTTAAAGTGGGATCAGAATAAAGAGTTCATTTCTTCATTTGTTTGAAAACTTCTACAAGGAAGCTCAGGCAGTTCAACCTAAACTGTTTGAGATCATTCGAGGGTATCACATCCTTATATTTCAGCACGTGTATTTCGGTATTTGAACCAAAAGAAATCTCGGAGATTTACTTGAAACAACCTGAGATCATGGTTATGACAAAAGCATCATCATTCTCTAAGATGTCAGTTTTGACAAAATACTTCATGATAGACTTCATGGTTGCCCTTGAGCTGGAAAGGAGTTTGTGAATGCGAGTGTCACTTCTTTGGAACTCCAAATTCAAGCAACTGATCTTGTTGACCTTTTTCATCATTTATAAGTGAAACAAGGTGAGGTTAAAATAAAGTAATCTTGTTTGAAAGTAGAAGGATGTTCAGTTAGAAATTTTGAAGCTTTGTTTATTTACTCAATATGTAAGCCATTCAACTAGCTTCAATCTAGTATTTTTGTCATATTTGTTGGTGCCTTTTTAAGCCAGATGGATTATTATGAAGGATAGACTTCTCTGAAAATTTGCAATCTTGTCCGCGGTGGGATACCCCTCCTGTACTCTTAAAAATTTGAGTTGCTGCTTATTCGTACAGATTTGGTAAACTGTTCGCTGTTTACTTTTCAAGTATGTACCAGTTAGCTACATCACATACTCAATTAAGCAGCCAATTAAGTTCAGATATTAAACGTGCATTTTGATTTGAAATTTCCACCTACGGCTGCTTTCTTCTCGTGGTTTAAATTTTAAATATGGTTATGGCATCTGCTCTTTATTCCACACTGTTTGTGTACTACTACCACCGTTAGATAGTGCTATTCTCTTCCGTTAATTTGTAGCTTTCCTGGAGATAGAAAACTTAAATTTTACTTTTCTTTTATTATCATTTAAAAAACAAGACTTGGATGACAAAATTGTGTCATTTTTTTTTAAAAATGTTTCATTTTCGTCGATTGTGTCATTTTTTATCGAAAAATGTGTCATTTACGACGATTGTGTCATCATTTTGACTGAATGTGTCATTGTGTCACTCCACATCAAATTGTGTCATTTTGACACAAAATGTGTCAATTTGGCAGCCTAGTCCGCAATAGGTCAGTCATCCGTGCGGACTTCAAGAGAAACACAGCTAATATGTCGGAAGACTTGATGATGGTGATGGAGGGAATATCCGACCAGCGTTGCTACGTTTTCTGTCTATGAATATGTTCCCTGAGTATCGTAAATCTCACACTTAAGCCATATCTTAATTGATGTGTCGGCTTGCCTTTAGTTGGTAGATACTAAATAAGGCGTGGTTATTTTCTTTGAAGCCATCCAATCCTCTTTGTAAATAACGAGTGAGATTTTTTATTCACAGTGAACTTAATTTCAGCACCCATGCTAAGAAATATGCGGCTAGTTAAGTATAACCTTTCCAATCGATCTCCAAAAGCCACAAGCCTTCCGTGTGGTGGACTTATTGGTTTTAAGCTCGAAGCTATAATTTTTTATATCCTCCCTATATTAAAAAAAGCAAACAACAGTTTTAAAAGACGTGCCACCAAACTTATTTCCTGGAGGTGGAAGCTTTTTTACTCTTGAAGACTAGCTAACCTAGTTCTCCAAACACTTGTATAAAGAAGAAATAGATATGATGCCATGCAGCCAATAATAACCGATGAGCTCAGCTATGCGAGAAACGGACAATCAAGATAAACTAATAATTTCCCCGATGCTGGATTTTGTTCAAAGGAGTTTTAACACAGGAATTAACAAAGATGACATTATCCGTTATGGTTTGGCCTCTTTTGATAGCACTAAAATTTTCAAAGTGAAGCATAATCTTTGAAGTAAGAATTTAGCAAATGACTGGGTCTTTCAGAGGTTTAATACTAATGCAAAACTGAATAGGTTAGAAAAGTTATAATAGTGAACAAAAATGTAGGATAACTGTAAGAAATATGTGATGGCAACAAATTTATTTTCCATACAAAAATAGAAAGAGGAAACATGGAAGGGATTTACATTTAGATTATCTCAGAATAGAACAATCATCAGAGGATAAAAGAAAAAAAAGAACTTGACAAGAAGTAGAGTATTTTTTTTTTGAATAATATACCTATCTATAAAAAAAAATCCTCTTTCAATTATCATTTTCGGCAATATTTAAGAGTACTTTACAGGACACTCCTGGTTTTTGATTAAAATTCTGTAGAGTTCTTTTGTAGCATAGTTGAGATTCTTCTATAGTATTTTCATTAGCGTTTCTATCTTGGAAATTTGCTCTGGCTTTCAAAACAGAGCTTAGAGATACCCATCAAAAAACAACAAGTATTCCAGCTTTGAACACTTCTCCGTCTACCCGATTCTATCACCAGCACAAAAGCACTGTATACACAAATACAATGCTATTTCAAAAAGAAAAAAATCAATCAATGCTTTCTTTTCAGCATAAAGAAGACACAATTTTACAAATTAAGAGCATAAATGCATTCCTGTAAATAATCAAACTGAAAGAATCGATTTGCCAATTAACTGCACTATAATTATATTTGAAGTATTAGACTATTTTATTTATTATATATTTATTATTCTGTTAATCCAGCAGTATAGATTAACGAGCGCAAAGATACTGCACTTCTTTTTCTAAGATAAAAAACAATGACGAATTCTAGGATTAGGATGTTGAGCAAGATTGTCGTTCCAATTTATTCAATCTTTTTATCTGTGTCTCTTCTATAAAACCTAACTCTAAGAACATGAAGAAGTAAGTATATGATAAGCTATAAGAAAACGATATAATAAAGTTCTACTTAAACAAGTTTTTCAATTATTATTAAAATAAAGGAAAAATAAAATGTCCTGGATTCTTTATTTTTACCGTTTGTTGAATCCAAAAGCGGTTTCTTGGCTTAAGAAGGCCATATAATGACCAAAAGGAGCATATAGGCCATACAAGGAGCAAAAGGAACATACAGGCCATATAAGGATCAAAAGGAGCATACAGGTCATAAAGGAGTAAAAGAGTTTGGATGAGCAGTAAATTCTTTTAGTGAGGGGAGAGCAAAAAAGATAATTTATTCCAAAATGTAAAGAGTTCTGTTTCTTTTAAAATTTGAGAAAGGGAGAGAAAGGAGCAAAAGCAAGAATTTCACGGATAATTTAATGAATTTAAGATTGAAAATCCTTGATTTTTATTTGAATTTTACAATTACTTGATGCCTGTTATGTTGCAACGACTTTTTATGTAAAAACAAACGCCATTACACAAAAAGACGGCAACAGCAAAAAGTTTTCCACAGGGTTTGTTATGAATTACTGCTCAGCTGTAAAATTCGACATAGAAAAGGAAAAGGACGTCAATCGATTGGACATAAAAGACAAGGAAAGAAGTGATAAAAAAAAAAGAACAGCTCTAAAACTTAAAACCGATCCTATATATAGAGGACAAAATTAAAATCTGCGTTTGTTTTTGCCATTCTTCGTTTTTAGTTCTACTAAGATGTTCTTGCTAGAAGATCATTGGTTGATACTAAACAAGAGTGAAGGACAATAAAATCGTCAAAAAGATTTTATTGTCAAAAATAACATATTGTATTGCCCAGAAATAACACCTGGGAAGGGATGTTCCCAGGAATGTCAATATCTCTAAAGACCAGATGCGAGGGATTGGTAACTCCAATAGTACATCAGGATTGGACTGCGTTTGTATGTCTGTAAGGTATATGAGGGGCTAGTAACTCCAATATTATACCGGAATAGGGCTGCGTTTATATTTGTGTATGAGATATAAGGGACTAATAACTCCAATAGTGCGCCAGTGTTAGGGCTGTGTTTGTAATTGTGTAAGGTATTTGAGGGGTTAGTAACTTCAATAGTACACTGGAATAGAGCTACGCTTGTATTTACGTAAGGTATATGGAGGTTTAGTAAATCCAATAGTACACCAGGATAGGGATGCGTTTGTATTTATTTAAAAGATTTGAACGGTTAGTAACTCTAATAGTACACCAGGAAGGGACTGCATTTGTAAATATTAACCCATTACTACCGGTATCTCGTTTAATCTTGCTCTTCAGTTATGACAAAAAGACATCTTTTTAAAATATATACTGTTTACCATTTTTATTTCAGCATAACACTTCGTACCAAAAATTAAACATAGATCTCCAACGTTGGAGAAATAACGTTTTATTTTTTATATTTTAGTTTCAATTCTGTATAATTTGGGTGAGAAGAAACGCATGTGCTGAATAAAAGTCTCCTTTACATATGTAAAAGTGAATTCATTTTAGCAAATATGTTAATGTTAAAAAATCTTCACGTAGACTAAATTCCCATTTTAGATTTGTTGCTTTTCTTTGAAAACTTGACAAAATAATACAACATTTCATATATTGTGCTTATTGGACAGGTGACGCTAATACTCTCAGGGGGTTTGATGGCGATGCATCTAAATTTCTATTGGTGGTATTTTCTATTCATTTTGACCCGTACTTGATCAGTAATTGATATTTAGGCTTGTTTTGTTTTAATTAATTCTGGCATAGGGATTTCTCTTCGTTTTAAGTTTAATTAAAGATAAGAATTTATTTCTTCTTATTTTAAGTTTTATTTTTCGCTTTTTAAAAAAAAATCTTGAAATTTATTTTTGAAAAGAAATGGGTATCTTGCAGTTTAAAAACTGAGTCACATTTGAATCACCACAACTTCGAATGATTGGAGCAGCTAACCCATGAGCCCTACCCTCTCACTAAAATGCCAAAAGCTTTTGCAAAAGATTTTACCTTGTTTAGCCCCAATTTATATGCAATTTTGAGATTTTGTAACATTAGGGGGGGGGGGGATGAGTTTAACAGTAGGAGCTTGGTGTCAGAGTGACATTAATTCTGCCTCGGAGACGAAACAAGGTTATTCCAGGTTGTTGACCGACTCAATGCTAACCCTGGATTAGTTCTGATTCGGTGTAGAAAGTTGCCAAGTCTTGATTATGAGAATTATACGCTAGGCTCTGATTGTATTCAAAAAATCCTAAGCTGCAGATTTCTAGTTAAACGGTGAAAACCAAGCTAATGGGGGGAAAACAAGAAAAGTGAAATCCGATGACCCCATTCATCCAAAGTTCCATATTATCCAACGACCGAAGTAATTCAACAGGTCAATATTATGGTATTTCATAGCCTGGTTGCTTGCTAACTTGGTGTCAAACAAAGGTAAGGCCTTGATTGGTACTGTAACAAAGTCCAAACTGCAGAATCTTTTCTGTATATAACAGAAATTCATAAAATTTGAACTCTTTAATCATCAGGAAAACGTTCATCATCCAGTATTCATTTAAACATTCCAAACTGTCAACTTCTTAGAAAGATATACAGACGACACCTGCATTAAAGGGAAAATAAGCCAAACTCTAGCTCGGCACAGACGTGAGCCAACTCTGAACTTCAGTGCTTTGGGTGATGCATGTGACTAAGCAAGCTTAACTCTTACTCAGTCTATAGTCAAGCCAAGTTCTAATTTGATTCAAATAGTAGCAAAGCCTTGATTTGTTGAAAAATGTGCCAAGTCATAAATCGGTACAAAACAAGCTAAATCTTAACTCCGATGTAAAACTAAGCCAAGATCAAGCTACACTTAACTCTTCTAAGCGTTCAACTTTTTCTGAAATGTTGTCAGGCGAGATAACAAATAATAAGAGATAATATTAATGAGATAATAAATGAGCTCAAAAAACCTCCACCCTCTCTCTTCTTTTAATTATCGTTCACTTGCCATTTAAATAGATCAAAGTTTTGAGAAAAAATACTATTTAGTAATACATCCTACGTTGTCTCAGATAATTCCAGCTCGTGTTGAAGGTTATGGTGAAATTTAGTCAAAAGTTCTTGCGGAGGTAAGTTTCATGTTAAATGAAATTAGCACTCAATCGTTTCTTACTCACCAAGCAGCTAGGTCTAGTTCTGAGAAATATAAATTTATTATTATGAATGTCACCTGTGATTCTCATATTAAATGGATATTTGTTTTGTTTAAATTTAAGATAACACCTGAATCAACTTAAGCATACAATAAATTTGAGTTCAATATTCAAGAAACTTATTCCTCATTTTCCAAGCAAACGGGTCTACAAGTTTTCAGAAGAATCTCAACTTTTTCTTTATAAATGGGCTTCCTGTTTCTCTTTAAATTGCCCCGCCCCAAACAAATTGTCTTTCTGAATCATCATACTAAGCTGGGTCATCGTAATTGAAAATATAAAAGTATGATATCTTCTGGGCCACTTTTCCTGAAAAAATATAAAGCTATTCCATATCCTATTTTTTTTGGAAAAAGGGAACATCGCTTGGAGCATTAATAAGAAACAACATGATATATCGACGTTTATAGGGAACAACTTTATTAGAAACAACTATATTAGTGGAAGACTGATTTATGTAAAAACAAAGCAGAAACTGCTTCAAGACTATGAGCTTTCTGAGAAAATTTATCGATGACCTCACAAAGAAATCGTTTACAATATTAGCTGCAATCTAAGAACATTGAATGCTCGAGGCTTTAATGGTACCCTATAAATAAATTCTAATGCCACATTGGCTAAACATGACGTAAAAAAATTGGAACAAATAAGCGACGAAATATTGACCTTGGGAAAAACTATACGAAAAACAACTCGGGGTTGGTAGTTGGTGTATTTTTGTAGTGGATAATTTTGTTTCGTTTATGATGCCTTATTGTTTTGTTTCTGAATTTTCTGTCTTCGTCTTTTTGCATTGGAAATGGCTGATCGGAGTTATTAATTGACACAATTACATTCTTTTTTTTTTTACTTTTCACTGTACTGGCTTTACATGTACTACATTTTTTTTCTTTAGTAATATTACTAAGTTACTTATGATGCAAGTGCTGTGTCTGTCTTAGAAACCCTAGAAAGGTTATAAAACCTAGTGTTTTTCTTCGCCACTTCATGCACAAGAATTTGAATAGAAAATGTTTTTGTTTAGAAAAACACCGATTCAAGCTCAAGCTGCTAGGAAGAAATATATAGATTTTCCTTTGTATTTCGGTTGCCTCTCGATTTGTACATGGGTTTCTGACGTTTGTTTTGAACTTATTTGGCTTTTTCTGTTAAATCTGCTTTTCACTGGTTGAATTGTTTCTTCGTTCAACTGTTCAACACTTTTTCTTAAGTAATAGCACTTAGTTACTTGCGATTTAGCAGCTGACCTTTTTTTCAAGAACCCCCCGAAATCTGAAAACTTAGTGGATTGACTTCATTTACTCTTTAGCGCCATCTAGCATAAAAATCTGAAAAAAACAATTATTCATTTGAAAAAAATCGAAAAAAAAAAAATTATCAAAAAAACTATTTTTCATTTGGGAAGTGATTGATTATAGCTCAATTGACTCTGGAGAAGCTACAGGACCTTGTGTTGAATTTTTTATTTATCAAGATTAGAATGCAGGTTTCAGTTAGTTTTTTAATTCCTAAAGGCTAAAAGTTCAAAACTTTTGTAAGGACCTGCTTAGTCTGTTTTTTCTATATATAGTCTCGAAAAGCTTGACAGAGCCTGTTTGTCAGTTTAATCTATTTAAGTCATTTGCATAACGTTTGAAACTGGTAAGACTTAAGAATCTTCTTCACTAAGGTTTAAGTTAAAATGCTTTAAAATAAAGACTATCCAATGTCACCACAAGAAACATTTTTATAGGCTTTTTGTATTAACTAAAACCCAAATACAATATTTGGAAGTATGCTTTAAATTTTGAAGTCCTTTCAACTCGAAACTAATTCTTAAGAAACTCTCCGTCCTCGAATCCCATGACAAATCAACGTTTAAATTTATTTCTAAAACGCGAATAATTGTTTCTAAAAAAAAGCTGCATAGCAGGGGCTTACTTCTCTGTCAAGATACCCAACAAGCATTGTCACACGGCATTACTATCAACAGATTCTGCCTCTGTCTAGAAGTAAAGATATCTAAGGATACATTCTACAACTCTTGTTATATGTGCTTCAAAGAATATGGGTCGATCTAGTTGGAGACATGCAAATAAAAAACAGTAGTACGGTTCGCTCTCTTGAATTGTTGAATTCATGCGTTTCTTATTATACCATTAGCAAATGGTAGCACTAGTCAAGACGTATCGTCAGAAGGAGGTGGCCCTGAAAGACTTAATTTGAGATTTCTTCTGGTGCCAACCATAAGGGTTCCGGAAACCCCTGAAAAAGCTGGCGTCCATAATCACCGATGGGCCTAATATTATAAGAATAGGTTCTTAGAAAGTAAACTCACATCAGGGTTTCTTATACAGGAGGTGTCCCACAAGAAACGATCTCTCTTGAATTGTATTCATCTCTAATGAATTGTGAAAATAGTAATCTATAAATTTTAAAATGAATCAATATTCCCCAATTTTTTTTTTCAAACTAAACCACATCTGAAAGTACCAGAATAGAGGTGAACCGCATAAGCTTTTTCAAGTTAAATTTCTACTATCGTAAAAAGAAACTATGTCACTCTATTTGCTTATAAACTGGCTTGACAGAGCAAGCATTTATGAAATCTCCTCTAAAATAAGATATTCAATTTATTGATACGTATTAGTATTCAATACGAAATGAAACGAGATAGTTTACTTTTGTAGCAGATTTTTTTCTTCAAAGTGATATATCAGGAGAAAAGAGAATAAAAATGATTCCCTAATTTACGAAAAATTGAAGTTCCGTATGCTATTCTTTATCTTCTTAAAGCCATTCATCTACTTACAATATTTATATTTGACTTTATTGGACTTGATGAAATTTAACAAGCAATTCAAGTATGTGCGG